>NW_007378697.1:24096-43549 GCF_000475195.1 Diaphorina citri
TGCAGTTCAAATCCCAGCAGTGACATGAACATAATTCGAAATTAAACAACTTGATTCCGTTTTTTAAAATGATAAATCGTTTTATTTTGTAAGCTCCGAAAATATAGGTATACGAAAGGGTCGAAAACTTCGATCATTATTGTTGTAAAATAAAGTGTACATATTTTCTCATTTCAATATTTCCTTATAACCCATTGTAAAATAAAAATACAAATAAATATAATTAATTAATTAATATTTCCTTATAAAACCTCGATCCCCGGTGTATCATTATTTCATTTTAGAAACAACAGTTCCTTATAAAGGTTATTTTGAATGAAGTCAGCCTGAACTCAGATTGACTGAGGCTAGTTTACAAAAACGAATTTTTCACCTCAGGTAATAATTAATAATACTGTAACAATAACTAGTGCAATAGTCCTCAACAAAAATAGACGTGGTACATAAGGGATCACGAAGAGACTGCCTTAACATAATAACAATAACTATAGGTAAATCGCTCTTGACTAAGAGAAAAACAATGATTACAAAGTGAAGAAAGACATCCATACTTGTACCAGTGGAAAAACTACACATTTCCAAGTCCAAGATTAATTTGGAACTACAGTCGAACCTGTCTAAGTGGGAATCCAAGGGACCGACAATTTTTTCTCCACTTATCCAGGTTTCCCAGTTAAAAAGTGTCCCCCTTAGAGAGGTTGCCATTTTCCTATTCCCACTAATAGAGGTAAATGTCAACACTGGTTTGGAGGAAGAGGAATATGCTATGTTTCCCTACAAATTCTCACTTACAGAGGTCCGCAGAAGGCTCCAGACCTAGGAAAATGGCAACCTTTCCCACTTACAGAGGCTCCGGAAGTCCGGACCTAGTATCTAGAAAAAGTCATTCCCACTTATAGAGGCTCAATTTTCCCATTTAAACGGGTTTTTTTTTGTAAAAAATGAAGGGGCCACGATTTTTTTCCCAGTTATCCAGGTTTCCCACTTAGACAGGTTCGACTCTGTAATTGAAAGTTTGTAATGCTAATCTCAAAGGAGCTTAGAGTAAAAAAAAGAGCTATAAACCAGTACAAATTCATATCTAAAGAGCTTTTCTTTAAAAAAGGAGGTCCCGGGTTCAATTCCCGGCGAAGTCGAAGTTTTTTCGAGTTGTTCCAGCTGTGCAGTTGCTAAGGTGTTGGATTTAATCGAGAGACTGCAGTTCAAATCCCAGCAGTGACATGAACATAATTCAAAATTAAACAACTGGATTCCGTTTTTTTAAAATGATAAATCGTTTTATTTTGTAAGCTCCGAAAATATAGGTATACGAAAGGGTCGAAAACTTCGATCATTATTGTTGTAAAATAAAGTGTACATATTTTCTCATTTCAATATTTCCTTATTACCCATTGTAAAATAAAAACACAAATAAATATAATTAATTAATTAATATTTCCTTATAAAACCTCGATCCCCGATGTATCATTATTTCATTTTAGAAACAACAGTTCCTTATAAAGGTTATTTTGAATGAAGTCAGCCTCAACTCAGATTGACTGAGGCTAGTTTACAAAAACGAAATTTTCACCCCAGTAATAATTAATAATACTATAACAATAACTAGTGCAATAGTCCTCAACAAAAATAGACGTGACACATGAGGGATCACGAAGAGACTGCCTTAACATAATAATAATAACTATAGGTAAATCACTCTTGACCAAGAGAAAAACAATGACTACAAAGTGAAGAAAGACATCCATACTTGTACCAGTGGAAAAACTACACATTTCCAAGATTAATTTGGAACTACAGTCGAACCTGTCTAATTGGGAATCCAAGGGACCGACAATTTTTTCCCACTTATCCAGGTTTCCCAGTTAAAAAGTGTCCCACTTAGAGAGGTTGCCATTATCCTATTCCCACTTATAGAGGTAAATGTCAACACTGGTTTGGAGGAAGAGGAATATGCTATGCTTCCCTATAAATTCCCACTTACAGAGGTCCGCAGAAGGCTCTAGACCTTGGAAAATGGCAACCTTTCCCACTTACAGAGGCTCCGGAAGTCCGACCGAGTATCTAGAAAAAGTCATTCCCACTTATAGAGGCTCAATTTTCCCATTTAAACAGGTTTTTTTTTAGTAAAAATTGAAGGGGCCACGATTTTTTCCCCCAGTTATCCAGGTGTCCCACTTAGACAGGTTCGACTTTGTAATTGAAAGTTTGTAATGCTAATCTCAAAGGAGCTTAGAGTAAAAAAAGAGCTATAAACCAGTACAAAAATAATGGCTAGCTTAGTTTAGTTGTTCAAACAAGTGCCCGAAAATGGTGTTTTACATAGTGTCATATGTAAAACAAGAGGATTTTTTTCCTCTTCTAAAACATTTGGAAATTGGCTCTTGGCTCATTTGGGATTATCATTAATCAATTATGTCATGAATTAGGTACAGTAGAGGGCACTACATTTTATAGCTAGGTACAATGTTTTTTTTAATGATGTTTGTACGAGTCCAACATTTATTTTGCCCCAAACAAAAGCAACTCCAATGCATGACAGTTTGATATGCATCACATCTCTGAGATAGGTACCTATTTGATATTTCATCGTTCAGATTCTGAAGGAACTTACTAATTGACTAACATAAAATAAGGCTATTTACCTTTAAGTAATGAAAGGAGACTCTTTAACCTTAGGATAACTAGATCAAAACTTACATCGCAACAAAACCTTTGTAAAATTTTACTTTGTGTTACTCCAAAAGTTTGATAGTTGGAACTTTAATAACATAGAGCTAAAATCAAAGGGAAAAGAAGGACAAGATAGGAGAAAGCCAACTTTTCCGAGAACAAACCTCATCTGTTTAACATTATTCTTACCGTTTCTATTATTACTGGATACTAGGTATTTGTGACTTTCTACTCCGACTCGAGTTTCGCCTATCTTATAGGCATCTTCATGGGAAATAATAGAAACGGTAAGAATAATGTTAATACATAGGATGTCTAATATAAACCTAACAAATAATCGCTCATCTGTTTAGGCTAAAGTTCGTCCTGGGCGGAACTCGAACCCGTGACCTAGTGCTTACAAGGTGGGCGCAATACCTTCCAAGCTAACTAGCCTAGCACATATTTCATGACTAGCTGAATTCCGTCGCTTCGCTCCGGAATCCCACTAGTTCATCCCGAGGCATGGCCAAACTTGTGGAAAAGGCATGGCCGAACTTTCATACTACATGTTTCACTTTTAATAAAATCTTTAGATTCTCTAGGACTAACAATTTCTTCAGAATTCTGTTCTTCTACGATGTCTTTAGCCTGGGTCAAAATATCTTCCCAAACCATTTGAGTGTTTCTTTCAGGACATGTATTTTTCTCTTCACTTGTGGAGAGGTCTGGTGATTCCATACTACATGCTTCACTTTTAATAAAATCTTTAGATTCTCTAGGACTAACAATTTCTTCAGAATTCTGTTCTTCTACTATGTCTTTTGCCTGGGTCAAAATATCTTCCCAAACCATTTGAGTGTTTCTTTCAGGACATGTATTTTTCTCTTCACTTGTGGAGAGGTCTGGTGATTGATTTGAACGACTGCTACTGATATGTAATTTTGCTTTTGTTTTGAAAGGAGTATTAATGGGATATGTGTCTCCCCAGTTAGATTTATTTTTTGATTGTTGGTTTTCAGATTCTTCATCAGATGATTCTAGATCATGTAGGACTTTTAGTAGATTATCTATACTATCATCATCATTATTGTCTTGTACATTTTTCCTTGGAGTTGGGTTCTTCTCATTATCAAGATCACTCTTGTTACCCTCAAACAACTGACAGAGATCAACTTCTACATCCTGAATATCACTACAGGAATTTGTTGACTTTGCAGACTCCATGGCACTCATGAGAGACGAAGACTTTCTGAGTGTTTTTGGCTTCAACTTGGAGCTATAGAATGTGCTTCTTGTCATATATCCACCAACTCTTTCTGAATTAGAAGATGTTTTCTTTTTAGACTTCATTGGTATCAGGTTGCAATTGTTTTTTAGAAATGATGCTTTGTTCATCATGACCTGAGAAAGAAATATGGTACATAGATTTTTAGTTATTCCTTAGGGTTCACTTTTTTTCTTCCCCCCCCCCAATTAAAGTCTTATGAGACACTAGAAATATTCTCATTTTAACATTAATTGAGCCACTATGAAGACTGTTATTCTAAGGTCTACAATACAGGTTTGTCTAATTTAGACAACAGTTGTTGACACACATGTTTAAAAGAAGAAAAGAGAAGCTTGGCCATGCAACAATTACATTACTTGGCTATACAGTAGTCCACCTTCTTCTTCTGTGTGCCATGTCCATTACTGTACATTGGCATCCACCTTTCAGGGCCAGATGTTTTGTTTAACTGGTAATTATGCAGAAGTCACATCCATGGAAAAGAAAAGCTCCTTTTTGTATTTAACCTAACCCTATAATAACACTAATCACTGCTCTAATTGTGAAAACTCCTTCTTGCGTTTACCTAACCCTATAATAACACTGGTCACTGCTTGATTGTGCCAGTTCCTTTGGTAGCAATATTCCAGGGACGTGACTTCTGCACAAGTACTGTTTACCCCTGAATAAAATTTGGCCATTAGATTTTTGGGCTTACAGGGACTAGGGTCTCTTTTTCTAGAAGTTCTAGTAAGTAGATACTTACATTTTACATGAATATCACTGATGATAGATTGTATGATGAAGGTAACTTTGTCTAATAATACTGATCACTTTATTCCACCAAATGTTCGTTGTCTGTCAAGAGTAATAAGAGTATTGGTTGCTTTTACAGTCAATGCAGGTCCTTGAAGCTTGAATTTGAGCGCTTGACTTCCTTCTGAGCACTTTCCTTTTACATTTTCTTATTTTTCTTCATCCTTCCATCTCCAAGTTTTTTTAAAATAATTATTTGAAATTTCCCTCCTTTTTTCGAATGCGGATGTTGGAAATCGCCAACGAACGTTGATAATGTACAGATCGTGTGTAGGCACCTTGGACGGGCTCATACGAGCCTCTTTGGATTTGTAGGTTGCAATTGTTTTTTAGAAATGATGTTTTGTTCATCATGACCTGAGAAAGAAATATAGTACATAGATTTTTAGTTATTTCTTAGGGTTCACTTTTTTCTTCTTCTTCTTCTTCTTTGTGTGCCATGTCCATTACTGTACATTGGCGTCCACCTTTCAGGGCCAGATGTTTTGTTTAACTGGTAATTATGCAGAAGTCACATCCATGGAAAAGAAAAGCTCCTTTTTGTATTTAACCTAACCCTATAATAACACTAATCACTGCTCTAATTGTGAAAACTCCTTCTTGCGTTTACCTAACCCTTATAATAACACTGGTCACTGCTTGATTGTGCCAGTTCCTTTGGTAGCAATATTCCAGGGACGTGACTTCTGCACAAGTACCGTTTAACCCCTGAATAAAACTTGGCCATTAGATTTTTGGGCTTATAGGGACTAGGGTCTCTTTTCCTAAAAGTTCTAGTAAGTAGATACTTACATTTTACATGAATATCACCGATGATAGATTGTATGATGAAGGTAACTTTGTCTAATAATACTGATCACTTTATTCCACCAAATGTTTGTTGTCTCTTAAGAGTAATAAGAGTATTGGTTGCTTTTACAGTCAATGCAGGTCCTTGAAGCTTGAATTTGAGCGTTTGACTTCCTTCTGGGCACTTTCCTTTTACATTTTCCTATTTTTTTTCATCCTTCATCTCCAAGTTTTTTTTCCTTTTTTAAATCAAAATATTTGAAATTTCCCTCCTTTTTTCGAATGCGGACACGAAAAAATACGCCCATGAAAAAATTATCAAAATACGATCTGTTGCCGTCGAATCGTGTGCGGATCTTGAAAATATTTTTTCCCGACCATGATCTAGCCTTGGCCTTGAGAAATTTCAAATTTTGGCAGAATTTCGAAAATGTTCAAATTTAATGGTGATAAGAAAAGAATAAAAGTTGGCTCTTAAGTTGCGTCTACACTTGAATCGATACCCACTCAACTGAGCTAACTTTTTCACCTCCACAGATCAATCTCCAGAAGCTGTCCACGTCCACTTCCTCCACCAACACCTCCACCACCCCCACCCGTCACCAATCACTGCCCAACTTCCTCGGTACCTTCGTCACTCCGGCTACACACCAAATCATTCTGCCGGCCGCCTCTGGGGCACTTACCCTACCGGCTGCCTCGGGGTCCGTTACTCTCCCGGCCAGCACTGGGTCACTTACCCTGCCGGCCGGTACCCCACTGGCCACCTCTGGGTCACTTACCCTCGGTGACAGAGTGCTCAGTTTGAACGGCGAGAGAACTCTAAGCTTAAACCCTACAGATGGGAGTCTTAGCTTAAATCCAGGCGATGGAAGGGTTAGCTTAAATCAGGCTGATGGGAATCTAAGCCTAAACCCTGTAGACGGAAGTGTCAGCTTAAACCTAACCGACGGATCTCTTAGTCGTGGCGATTTCCAGAATTCGGACGGAAATCTAAATCACGCGTTAAATATCAAAGAAGAAGCCCGGGGCGATTTCAGTCAAGAATCAAACCCTCGCGGGGATTTCAATCACAATCTGGAAGCGAGGAATTTGAACCGTGTGGACATGTGTAATATTAAGGAGGAAGGTGGAGGTGTGGATATGTTAATGGACGGAAATCTAAATCACGCGTTAAATATCAAAGAAGAAGCCCGGGCCGATTTCAGTCAAGAATCAAACCCTCGCGGCGATTTCAATCACAATCTGGAAGCGAGGAATTTGAACCGTGTGGACATGTGTAATATTAAGGAGGAAGGTGGAGGTGTGGATATGTTAACTGGAGGTGAGGAGTTTGCGTTGAGTTCGGCGGATGTGATGGAGTTGTTGGTGGATAAGCCCCCACCCCCCCAGTATGAAGTGGCCACCAAGTATCTCAAGAATAAACTCGCTCAGGTAAGACTCGATTTCCCGGCATCTGTAAAAAAATTCCGGCTGACTTTTAATTTCCAGAGAGAAACAATCAATAATTTATTGATGAGCTGCTCAGAGTCTGGGTTGCCATATAACACAGCCTACTGAAACAGATATGTTACATTAAAATCAAATTGAAAAGATGATTTAAAAGAAAAAAAAAAAAAAAAAAAAAAAAAAAAAAAAAAAAATGGTGATAAAAGAATTTACATGAAATTTTTGAGTTATTTTTAAATTTCTGTGTAATATCGAGTGTTTTCTCGCGTAAGAATGCCTTCTGTGTTCAGTTTACACCATGGCGGATCTTATTCTGTTACCTATTCACTATCATCCAGACTATATGAATGAAACTTGCCGTCTCATCAACAGGGAATGGCCAAAATCCTTCACGGCAAGGTAATCATGTTTTTCAAAAACTCATTCAACTCTTATTTTTCCATGAGTTTATACTTTATACCCAAGTCTACTACTCTTTGTTAATTCCCCTTAGCCCTCTCAGGAGTGTTAGCTTTGGCCTACAAATGTCAACATCTCTCCGAGCTCAAAGATGTGAACAACATCCAAAACAAGATGTTAAAAAAGACTAATAAATTGTAATCCAAGGCCCTCTCCCAAGACTGCATGCCATACTCTTTAGTCCCATGTACAGAAAAAAATATCACTTACCATTTGCGAAGAAAAACATGACCTATTTTCTATTTCAGATATCTTAGCTTGTCTACGTCTTGTGATAAGTTGCCCACATCCTTTGTTTTGGTTAACCAGAAAACCAACCTTGTTGTGGGCCATGCCAAAGTTACTGCAGTCAAAACCATTCCATCAGCAGTTTATATTGAATCAGGTAATGTGAATCATAGGATATTGATTTTATTTTTTATTATTATATTTTACATGGTATTTTACAAGTGCATTACCATTGGACAAATGTTGCTCTATATTAAATTAAAATACAACTTTCATTGTTTTCCCCGAGATTAATGATCCATTTCTTTATCTTGTTTCAGTTGTGATTGACAAAATATACCGAGGAAAAGGCTGGGGTCTCGAACTGATGAAGCAACTCCACTCTTATCTTGTCATCAAGTAATTTAATCTTACCCTCTTGTCTAACATCTAAAAACCAAAAACCAAACCCAGGGTAATACAGGTTAAATTCTCTCGGCATGGGTCTGTGCTCTACCATTTGTCAATCCCCAGTGCAACTTGAAACAGTTTGTGTATCCCCAATGCAACTTGGAATCCCTATGTGACTTGTGGTCTGGTTTGTCTGGATGATGGACAATCTAAGTTGAAATTTGGTTTGAGTGAAACTATTGGATGAATCAATCTGATAGTTTGTTTTTAAATTTTCAAGACCAATCTGAATACTTACTAAATTCAACTGTCTAACTTGAACCAAGTTTGACCTCAGGATGAGTTGATTTTGACAGTTTGTGAACCCTGTTTAATTCAATTTATTTTTAAACACCTAGGAAGAAAAAATATTCCATCCTAACCTTTTAATTTTTCAAAGGTAGAACCTTGACTGACTATGAAAAATTCCATTATCCTTCTCTTCAAAATACAGGTTCTGTTGTATTTTTCCCCCCATTTTTTTTTTTTTTTTTTTTTTTTTTTTAAAAAAAAAGAGAGAAGATAGGATAGGAGAAAGCCAGTCGTTCCGCGAATTTCGAGAACGAACATGATACGTTCAAAATACATAAAATCCACCTCGGGTGGGAATCGAACCCGCGGCCTAGCGCTTACAAGACTCGTTACCAACCAAGCTAACGAGGTTGGCTACAGATCATCTTACATGATTATGTAGGTGTCTGTTTACTCCATGCTTCATCATGTTTAGAATAGAATAGAATAGAATATACCTTGTTTATCCTACTGAGATATGACTGAAAGTCCCTTTACCCCCGCAGTCTAACCAAGGTCTCCTATATTTTGACATATTATAGGGGACATAGTTTACAGTCATATACAGTTTTAATGTTTTTAATCGTTTTTATCAATGCAAATTTTATTTTTTTAATTACAAATTAAATACAACGTCCCTCTTTTTCCCGTCTCTCAGGAGTTTCAAACCAACAACCCGTCGACTGTCAAGCCCGCGGACGGGGGTCAGCTCAAGGTCAAATCCCAACTACTCGACGACATTATCGATATTCTGATCAAAAATGGCGACGTGTCCCCTTCTGCTGCTGATCCCAATACGCCCCCCACCCTGGGCAGCAAGCAACAGCCCCCATCATTCCTCAGCACCGGGGTGACAACGGCCCCCACCATAGATGACGAGGCGCATCAAATCGATTTACATAGTTTGGGTATGATTTTTTTGTAATCACCTTTAACTCATTTAAGTAAATAATTATCTTTTTAATTATTCCATTTTGTGTGATTGACATCCTATTAGTGAAATCTCCAATAAATCTCTTTGTTTTCATTATTCCCTCACACAGATTTATTTGGAACCTTTGGAACACCCATTAAGATTACATAGTTTGGGTGAGTATGAAAATCCAATTTGAAGAAATAAGGATTCAGCTTTTTTTCTTTTATCCTGAACGGATAACGTCGTTCATTCTCAGGAATCGAACCCGTGACCTAGCACTTACGAGGCAGACGCGCTACCCTCCATGCAGTCTTCAGTCTAAGCTAACTAGGCCCATTAAGAAAGACGTCCAGGGCAATATTGACAAGTTAACAACCGTGTACAACCAGAACGTACCAAGGCATGCCAACCTCATACACATGCTCAAATCGGAACTACCACGAGGTGGAATGGCTACCGAGTCCCTCATGTGGCTCAGGCGAGGGCTGCACTTCTTCTGTGAATTCTTCGAGCTCCTACGGCACGACTTTGAGAACAGCAAGGTGAAGGATGACCTCAAGGAGTATATTCGTAAAGCATACGATGTGCATCTGTGGCTTCCTTTGTTTTTGGTCAATCGAGTGGATGCCCTTCGCACTCAACCTTTGCTATTTCTTTAGCAAGGGAAATTCAAGAACTACCACGAGGTGGAATGGCTACCGAGTCCCTCATGTGGCTCAGGCGAGGGCTGCACTTCTTCTGTGAATTCTTTGAGCTCCTACGGCACGACTTTGAGAACAGCAAGGTGAAGGATGACCTCAAGGAGTATATTCGTAAAGCATACGATGTGCATCTGAGGCAGCACGACTTTGAGAACAGCAAGGTGAAGGATGACCTCAAGGAGTATATTCGTAAAGCATATGATGTGCATCTGAGGCGACACCATAACTGGTTTATCCAGCAGACTTTCAAGGTATTTCCCCCCCTAATATCTCTGCAGGTTTTTAGTGACAGGGTTTTACCCTTTATGGAGTGATAAACTACCTATACTTACATTAATTCCTTTAGCCTTAGTGGGGCTGGGGAAAGCCAGCAATATGCAACTGTCCAGAGATGGCCACCCATTCATTTACCATCCACATGAAATGTTGCTTAACTTAAGTGAACCATTGGGAACAGGTGCATTCAACATTTTAAATTTGATTTCTCTGTACCTGTTCATTTCTTTGTTCCACAGTAACTCTAAAATGGTTTCAAGTTCAAGTCAAATAATGAAATGAGCATAGTGTACTGATTGGAGAAAGACATTTGTCACAAATGTTTGTCCTTAAAACTTAATTTTCTTAATAATACATAGTTTGGGTTAGTATGAAAATCCAATTTGAAGAAATAAGGATTCAGCTTTTTTTCTTTTATCCTGAACGGATAACGTTGTTCATTCTCAGGAATCGAACCCGTGACCTAGCACTTACGAGGCAGACGCGCTACCCTCCATGCAGTCTTCAGTCTAAGCTAACTAGGCTTTCTATTTTACTCTGTAAAAAGGTCAAATTGAAGTAAATAATCATCCCTAAAGAGGATTTCAAGGTTTATTTAAAAAAAAAATCTTCTTCCTTTGTTTTTGGTCAATCAAAATTTTACGAGTGGATGCCCTTCGCACTCAACCTTTGCTATTTCTTTAGCAAGGGAAATTCAGGCTGGTATACTCCCAAAAAAAAAAAATTCCTTTGTTTTTGGTCAATCGAGTGGATGCCCTTCGCACTCAACCTTTGCTATTTCTTTAGCAAGGGAAATTCAGGCTGGTATACTCCCTGTTTGAGTCTTCCAGCGAGACCAAGCTGATCTACTCCCTGTTTAAAAGGCCCCCAGCCAGACCTCGTTTTAAATTAAATTGAAATAAACTTAATGATTGAACGCTTCCCCCCACAGGTCTGGATATCGAGCAGTATCCCATGGACCTGGGTGATGACGTCACTGGCTCCTCCCACCCTCCCGGCTCAACCAATGAGGACGTAGAACTCATGGACGTCGACACTGATTGGCTAGAGAAGTTTATCAGCGACGACCCCATCCTCTCACCTCCCCCGCCCCGTAGCAACGCGAATAGCGTCCTTAGCAACGGGAACAGCGTGCTTAGCAACGCCAATAGCTTGCTTAGCAACACAAACGGCGTCCTTAGTAACGACCACGATCCTCTGCTGTCGAATAATTCGAGTTTTTGGAATGACTTTCTGTTAAGTGACACCCACGACTCGAACGGAGGCAGTGGGGACTTCAAGATGCTTAATGATCATGAGCTGGGCTACGGTTGTTGGGATAGAATAGATTATGCTACCTGATATACACCCCCCGCCGCTCCTGTGAACGGGAGACTGCTGAGTGGAAGGTAAAACCCAGCCGTTCTAAGAACGAACCTTTGTTTAGGAGAAAATTCGCGCCGCGCGGGAATTATACCCGCGAGCCCTTACAAAACATGGAACCTGCCGTGTACAAGAGTATGCAACACTTCCTTTCTCATCTGCAAAACAATCTACAAGTCCTTCAGGATTTCTACAGGAAACACCAGCTCGAGCCATGAAGTCCGGTATTCGAACCTAGCACCTCCAGGTGCCTTTTTTTTTTTTTTTTTTTTTACGACGCTCTAGGTAAAACCCAGCCGTTCTAAGAACGAACCTTTGTTTCTCGCGAGCCCTTACAAGAAGGTAAAACCCAGCCGTTCTAAGAACGAACCTTTGTTTAGGAGAAAATTCGCGCCGCGCGGGAATTATACCCGCGAGCCCTTACAAGACAGAAGTGTCACCCTCCAAGCGAACGAGGCTCACTTGTCCAAAACTTTAGACATATTATGTATAGTTATGAAGTTGTGCAATATTAATCTGTTGAGATGAAGGCACTATCTGTCAATCTAGAGAGAGAATCAATAGAATTTATTGACGGACTGTCCATATTTTATTGAGAATACTACATATTTTATATTTTATTGTCATAAGTAGCTCTCAGAGGTAAAACGATTGACTTTTAATTCAGGGGCTAGGGTTCGAGACCCATTAGTGACATAAAAATTTATAGTAACGTAGCGTCGTCTTGCAGGTGTTTGTAAAAGCTTTCCTTAAACAAATTAATACCTCTAATTTCATCCTTCTCTCATAACTCAACCTTTAATATGAGTTGATTTAGTAGACACACTGGAGTGTGTGCTCAAACTGCTCACTTATTTATCCCATGTTTTGTTCCACTTCAAATTCTGTATTTTGCTTTTTCTGTCTTATAAAAATCTGCGTACTTTATAATAAGTCAATTTCACATCTACTTTGAAGTTTTTTTTTTTCAATTGGCAGTAAATAAGGTATCGAATTTGACGCACCCTAATAAATTTAAGTAGATAAATAAAAAAAGTTGTTAAATAACATTTTTTGTCTTTTGGATGATTTTTGGTTTATAAAGTACGAGGATTTGTTTCGTTGTTGTTCTAATTTTTAAGAATGTCAACTTTTTATTATGTGACCAATAACTTTATTTAGAAATGTTTGTTTAGATAAATTCTCTTCCATATGTAGCTTGTTTAAACCTCGTTTTCCCCAGGTTTTTAATCGCTTTCAAAGTATAATTAATTTTCATTGTTTTTCTTCTTTTCCAAGTTGTAAATATGTAGGTAATTTTATTAATCAATTTCACTTACTTCCAAACCTAAAAAATTTAAACATGACACATAGATATGTACATATGTATTTCTCTTCGTTTTTATCAAAATAAAAATAACAACCTTTATCTTTCTCCCATGGTAAAAAAATAAATAATTAAAAAATGCCTTAAATATTATTTAAAATCTGACGTTTCAATAATTTATTCAGGTTACTCATCAGGTACCAACTACAACCACTGAAAACTTCGTTAGTTATACAGTGACCTTTGAATAGATTAGTTGCGCTTACTTTGGGTGATGTTTCAAAGTCATAGAGCAGGAAAAATGAGGACCAACAGAATTTTTCTTTTTCTTCTACGACTTCTAGATCCCGAGATAAATCGATTAAAAAAATGCCGGTAAATCGTGAACTTTGACGTCACGGCATACGCTCCAGTAGGCGATGACGTCACATCAAATGTCCCGAGCAAAGCTCCCTCGCAGGCAACGCATTAATGTGTTTGTGCGCATACATTTCTGCGCAGTTCTTTCTGCTCCTCTGCTAACGCGCTTGCATAGTGGCGCTACCTAGCGGACAAAAATAGCAACTGCGTTAAGTCTGACGTCACAAATCTTTGAACTCTTTCATTATAAAAATTGAATTTTCGACCTTTTACAGTTATTTTTTCGGAGTTTTGACCTCAGATTTGGATTTTTCCCAACTTTTTACATAGGAATCGACCATTTATTTATAATTTTTACCCATTTGCAACTGCTCCATAAAACTTCATTGTGATAGAAAGAATTTTTTTAGAGGTTTGACAGAGGGAACTGTAACTGCTAAGGTCTTATTTATCGTCCTGAATTCGAAGAGAGAAGGAAGACAGGATAAAGCCTGCCGTTTCGAGAACGAACATTATCCGTTCAGGATAAAAACCGCCCCGGGCGAGAACAGAACCCGCTGCCTAGCGCTTACAAGATAGACGCGCTACCAACCAAGCAGTGATGTTGAACTATACGTAAGGGTAATAGAAAGTAAAATGATCACTCGGCTACCACGATCAAAACTGGCTTCACTTTTTCTTCATCCGCCCAATCCACTGTTCACCATATCCGAGTTTACCAATTTCTCCTCTCCGCGCGCCCTATTTTGGGAACCCCTCACAACCTCACATTTAAAATTTGAGATCCGCAGCTGACTTCACGTATGTTAAACACTGGCCAAGTTGATGGAAGTTGGATTTTGGAACTTTTGGAAGAGGAAAGAGAAGGGGGTCTGGGGGTTGGAGTTGGAGAATATAAAGAAGGAAAGGGTTGAGTTAACGGGATAATCTGATTATCTCGGGATTGATAAGGGAAATCGATTAGCCACATAAAAGAAATGAAAACTGTTGATAAAGATATAAGATAGTTCCCGGAGATCGGAAAAGAGTGAAGGAAACGTCACAGTATGACAAGTACTGGTTAAGTTGAGTTGATTCACTTTTGAAAAGTTCAAGTGACCCGTAAAACACTCTTCAGATTAATTAGGTAAGTTCATAACAGACTAGCTCTTAAACAATGAAACTTAAGTTGTCGGGACTTTAGGAGTTTTTTTTTTCCTGGAAACAACTTTCCACTTTGCATCATTGCAATAAAAATGGTGTAATGATCTAATCAGTTCTGCTCTGCATGGTTCCTGTATAAAGTCCCTAAGGAAATCACCTTTAAGATATTTTCAATCTTATATTATAAGAACAAGATCCATTCACTCATTCACATTTCACACACTGATCGCTCTATCTCGAGAACCACAACACCTAGAGAATAAAGAAGAAAGAAGGTGAAGGAAAAGGAAAGGCAAAGGGTTGAGTTAACCTTAACGGGATAATCTGATTCAGATTCTGATTATCTCAGGATTGATATTGATAAGGGAAATCGATTAGCCACATAGCACATAAAAGAAATGAAAACTGTTGATAAAGATATAAGATAGTTCCCGGAGATCGGAAAAGAGTGAAGGAAACGTCACAGTATGACAAGTACTGGTTAAGTTGTGTTGATTCACTTTTGAAAAGTTCAAGTGACCCGTAAAACACTCTTCAGATTAATTAGGTAAGTTCATAACTAGCCCTTAAAAAATGAAACTTAAGTTGTCGGGACTTTAGGAGTTTTTTTTTTCCTGGAAACAACTTTGCATCATTGCAATGAAAATGGTGTAATGATCTAATTAGTTCAGCTCTGTATGGTTCTTGTATATGTTGATTCACTTTTGAAAAGTTCAAGTGACCCGTAAAACACTCTTCAGATTAATTAGGTAAGTTCATAACTAGCCCTTAAAAAATGAAACTTAAGTTGTCGGGACTTTAGGAGTTTTTTTTTTTCCTGGAAACAACTTTGCATCATTGCAATGAAAATGGTGTAATGATCTAATTAGTTCAGCTCTGTATGGTTCTTGTATATTTAAAGTCCCTAAGGAAATCACCTTTAAGATATTTTCAATAATTTTATATGAGTGACATGAGTGTACTGCAGAACTAAAAGAGCCCTTAAAGGGCCCCACAAAAAACCTGATGGTTTCTAAAGTAATTGTAAATTTTCCTCTATGTATTGAATTTTATCAAAATTGAACAAAGTATTTGAAATTCATGGTGAAACCATCCACAAACACCAACAAGTAAAAATTGTATTAGTATTGAATTTTATCAAAATTGAACAAAGTATTTGAAATTCATGGTGAAACCATCCACAAACACCAACAAGTAAAAATTGTATTAAAGTTGAAAATGAGCACTCCCTTTTTTTAAATTTTGTTCAGATAGAATTTGAAATTTTGATCCATACTTTGACATTTTTCTCTCTCAGGAAGTGAATGGAATAATCATGAGCTACATAGATGAAGGTGAAAATGAGTTCATTGAAGTGGAAGACTCAAGTAAAACAGACACAATATTCCTACAGCTAACTCATTTCCCCACAGCCAATGAAGAGCACATTTGTACGGCAGGATTTCTTCAAGCTTCAAGAGGCATTGTGATATTAATAGGTTTGTAGTTTCGTACCTATCTAATAAGATACCCAAGTAATTCAAAAAAATAATTCAAAGTTTTTTGGTTCTTGTGAATCCAGACTTCTGGTATCGGCAGAATAATTGGATTCTAAGGGGTTTAATGTGTTTGTGATTTTTTTGCCATCACCTTTAACTCATTTAAGTAAATAATTATCTTTTTAATTATTCCATTTTGTGTGATTGACCTCCTATTAGTGAAATCTCCAATAATGTACCTATCTAATAAGATACCCAAGTAATTCAAAACAAGAATTCAAAGTTTTTTGGTTCTTGTGAATCCAGACTCCTGGTATCGGCAGAATAATTGGATTCTAAGGGGTTTAATGTGTTTATGATTTTTTTGCAATCACCTTTAACTCATTTAAGTAAATAATTATCTTTTTAATTATTCCATTTTGTGTGATTGACCTCCTATTAGTGAAATCTCCAATAAATCTCTTTGTTTTCATTATTCCCTCACACAGATTTATTTGGAACCTTCGGAACACCCATTAAGAACTTTATCTTATAGCTTATAACTCTTATAAGTGATTATTGACCTAGGTGACTATCAATTATTTTAGCAATTACGTGGCTGAGAGGGGATCACACTTGTCTTGTCTTGCACAACATAGATACCGGGTTCATATAAAGAGGCCCTCACGCAGCTTCACCACAAATTCCAAACTCATTATTTAGAATGCCGAACTTGTAGAAAATAATAATAAAAAAAAACGGTCGTGCTGCGCGCTCCCTATTAGCTGCATAGTTATCAAACTAAAAACATAAACGAAACTCAAAATGTTGGTCGAGAGCGGAACATTTCTCTCCCGCAGTCTCTGCACTCTGTGTATTTCTCATGGTGGAGATTTTAGCATCCAAAATTGATATCTCAGGATCGGTTCAGATTTTCGCAAAATCCTTTCTTATTGCACACCTAGACCATAAAAGGAATATTCCTACCAAATTTCAGCTTTCTAGGTCTTGTGATTCTTGAGATCTCGAGATAGAGCGATCAGTGTGTGAAATGTGAATGAGTGAATGGATCTTGTTCTTATAATATAAGATGTAGATAGGTAGGTATTATTTACAAAGTTCTCCAAACTTACGTGTATCCACACAACCATTCAAAATTGTCCAACAGAGACCAAGCTGTGTATCCAATCACATTGCACTTGTCCTCTCCTATCGCTTTCGATAATGCCGTTAGGTATTTCTGAAACCAAAATCATTGAAGATAAATACAGTTGATAAGCGTCCACAACGGAGACTGACCATTGACCCTAGACTAGGTCCAAGAAAAAAGAAACAAACCATATCAATGAGTAATAATGATTCTAATGAATATAAGCGTCCATGAACACCCCATACGTGTCACAAGCTCTGCTTATAGGAATGGGTATGTCATTTAAAAAAAATTAGTATGTTCTGAGAGTTATATTGAAAATTAATAAATAGAAACTTATTAAATTAAATTAAAATAAGAGAGAAGAAAGTTAGATAAGTATGTACATAGCAGAGATGGATAGATAAAGGTTAGCCTTTGATATATTCAAAGACACGCTTTGAGCAGTCGCGTTTTGCACTCAGTTCATCTGGCTCATTGAAATGAGTCTAATAGTACATATCTCTCTAGAAGTAGTCCGAGTGAGTGAGTCAGTGAATTACTTACCTATATCTGGTGTGTAGCCAAGCTCTCTTCTTATCATACTGGTAATGTTGAACCAGACTCTCCTTTATAACTCGTTCACTCTACACATCTTAATTAGTCCAAGTGAGTGAGTCAGTGAGTTACTCACCTATATCTGGTGTGTAGCCATGCTCTCTTCTTATCATACTGGTAATGTTGAACCAGACTCTCCTTTATAACTCATTCACTCTACACATCTTAATTAGTCCAAGTGAGTGAGTCAGTGAGTTACACACCTATATCTGATGTGTAGCCATGCTCTCTTCTTATCATACTGGTAATGTTGAACCAGACTCTCCTTTATAACTCATTCACTCTACACATCTTAATTAGTCCAAGTGAGTGAGTCAGTGAGTTACTCACCTATATCTGGTGTGTAGCCAAGCTCTCTTCTTATCATACTGGTAATGTTGAACCAGACTCTCCTTTATAACTCGTTCACTCTACACATCTTAATTAGTCCAAGTGAGTGAGTCAGTGAGTTACTCACCTATATCTGGTGTGTAGCCATGCTCTCTTCTTATCATACTGGTAATGTTGAACCAGACTCTCCTTTATAACTCATTCACTCTACACATCTTAATTAGTGTAGATAGGTAGGTATTATTTACAAAGTTCTCCAAACTTACGTGTATCCACACAACCATTCAAAATTATCCAACAGAGACCAAGCTGTGTATCCAATCACATTGCACTTGTCCTCTCCTATCGCTTTCGACAATGCCGTTAGGTATTTCTGAAACCAAAATCATTGAAGATAAATACAGTTGATAAGCGTCCACAACGGAGCGACTGACCATTGACCCTAGACTAGGTCCAAGAAAAAAGAAACAAACCATATCAATGAGTAATAATGATTCTAATGAATATAAGCGTCCCCTACGGAGCCTTGGCCACAGCTCCAACCTCCAACCCTAGTATCGACCCTATCAGAAAATGAAGACATTTTCTCGCCACGGGATCAGTCCAGAGGTTGGATCCAGAGTGTTGTGGGTTTGGATGGGCAGGAGAACAAGTGCCAGACATCGTGGTTGAGACTCTGGCAGAGAGGACAGGTGTCTGCTACTGAGGGGTCGAGTCCGGCCTTGTAGTTATTTAGGAGTTTGGACCGAAGCTGAGCCAAGCTTGGAGGGTAGTACATCTGCCTTGTAAGCGCTTAGTCGAGGATTCGTTTCCCGCCCGGGACGAATTTTATACTAAACAGATAAGGTTCGTTCTCGGAAGGGCTTTCTCCTATCCTGTCCTTCTCTCTTAGATTTCTGGACCATAACACCCCCGTTGTTACAGTTCCCTCTATCAAAGGGTAAGTGTACCATTTATTCGCCCACCTAAAAAACGTACCATTTATTGGCCCACCTGCCCACATTTATTTTTCTAATTTTTGTTTTTATGACTACAATTTTGAAATACCACTGGTTCGATAGCAGTCTTTAAGCCCTTTCTTTTGATGAAATTGGATCTTGAAAAAGTTCGTCCAGTTCAGACTTATGTGGCGTAGACCCACAGGTGGGCCAATAAATGGTACGTTTTTTAGGTGGGCGAATAAATGGTACACTTACCCTATATTTTATTCTACCTTCCTACCTGCCTAAAGCCTAAAGCTGTGATAATTATAACTCTGTTGAACAAATTATTCTTGAAAAAGTTTTAAACTTCCCCTCCCTTCTTTCCTCTCCGTCCCCTTCTCTTCTTACCTTCTTCCAGCCTCTCCTCCTTCCTCTCTCCCTTCCTTCTCCATCTCCTTCTCCCACTCCTTCTCTCTCTTTCTCCCTCTCCCACTCCTTTTTCCAGGCTCTCCTCCTTCCCTTCTCTCTCTCTCTCTCTCTCCCTCTCTCTCT
>NW_007378697.1:44460-77416 GCF_000475195.1 Diaphorina citri
GTTTCCCTCTGTGAGTAACTCTCAAAAAAAAAAAAACACTAAATTTACAACAGAAAAAAAAAGGTTTGATAGAGGAAACTCCAACTGCTAAGGTCTTTTAGTCCCGAAAGCGAAGAGAGAAAACATCAGGATAGGAGAAAGCCAGCCGTTCCGAGAGCGAACTTTATCTGTTTAGGATAAAATCCGCCCCAGGTTTGAATCGAACCCACGAACTAGCGCTTACAAGGCGTGCTACCCTCCAAGCTAGGCTGGCTGCAGCAATAATGTAAAGATACCTGTTTACCCTTTAGGGCATTTATCTCCTCCTCTGTCTTACCTTTTAGGGCTTTTATTTCTTCCTCTGTGAATCTAGGCAGTCTAGATCTTGCCCGTCCCTCTTTGGCGCTGTTTTGATCTACAATCTGTCTCACAATGGGAGGATAGTCCCCAGCTTGGCTGTAAATCGGATGGGCGAACAGTCCAAATTTGAATTGGATGTATCTTTCGGCTGCCTCCTGGTCTTCTTTGGACGATGGATCAAGAGGATAGTTGAAGTGGGTGTTCAGAGTAAGGGCAACTTTTCCTGCAAAGGGAAAGACATTGATTGGTGATATTGCATCCAAGTAACAGGAACAGCAGGAAATATGAAACTGTAACTGCTGAGGTCTTGGTACCAAAAGCGAAGAGAGAGGGAAGACGGGATATTTTTTCCAAGAGGTTTAATAGAAGGACCTGTAACTACTAAGGTCTTATCGTCCCGAAATCGAAGAGAGAAGGAAGACAGGATAGGAGAAAGCCAGCCCTTCTGAGAACGGACATTATCCGTTCAGGATAAAATCCGCCCGGGGCGGGAATCGTACCTGCGGCCTAACGTTTAAAAGGCAGGCGCGCTATCTCTATGTTACTATGATGGCGAAGACAGAATAGGAGAAAGGAGAAATCCAGCCATGGGTACCACAGTCAGTGACCGCTTTGGGCGTTTGGGCCCTAACCTTTCTGCGAGGGTTTGTATTTCTTCTCGTACAGTCTGTACGCTTTAGCATGAGATCGCAGCAAATTGTGAGCAGCCAAGTATTCACCACCGACACCCGTCATTGACAAATAGGGAGCGTATGTTTTGAAATCATAACCTTGCATTGCCTCAAGCGTTTCTTTGATTGTGATCCAAAGTTTAACCTGAAGAATTAAAAAAAAAAAACTCAGGCCAGCCACTCACTATATCAGGTAGACCCTGACAGGCAAAACCTGATCAGGGTCTACATGATACCTGATGAGCACACCTGACAGGCTGACCTGGTCAGGGTGTAGGTATCTGTCAGGCCTACCTGCGCAGTGAATGGCTGTCCTAACAAATTCAACGTACCTATGTAGGAGTACCTAATTTACAAATCATTGCACCTACCTAATATTACCTTACCATTTGGCTTAACAGGTAACCTCACTATTATTAGACTTTCGAAATGAATAATAGATAATAATAATAATAATAATAATAATATAATAGAAAGATATCCTACGTCTAAAAAAACACGACCAAAGAAGGGAATTCTCAAGCTGCAACACTAAGAACATTAAATCGTTTTGCCCCGCAAAAGAGATCTAGCAGGCTCTAGGAACGGCTGGCTTTCTCCTATCCTGTCTTCCCTTCTCTCTTTCGATTTCGGGGATGATAAGACCTTAGCAGTTACAGTTCTCCCTCTGTCAAACTTACTAATAAAAAAATCCCTTAGAAATAGATTATAGTTTCATCCATAAACTGATACTACCCAGTTACTCACCTTGTCTCCAAAGTTTTGTTAGGCAAAATCAGCATAGGTTACTCAAAATAGTCAGCGATGATTCCGTTCGTCCATCCGCCAAAATCCTCTCTGCAATGTTGCGGGGCAAATCCCAGTGGTACAAGGTAACCTAATGGGAAGCACGTTTACATTAAACCAAAATACACCAAATTTCACGGGAAATTCTAGGTAGTTTGAAACCCTCTTAAAAACATAAAAGTGAAAACGAAGGGCCAAGGTTGCTATTCAAAAATGTCGGCCGGTTGGAAAGAAGTGATAACGGAAAGTTGAGACCAAGTTTGGTGCGCTTGGATTATAAAGAGGATATCTTTTGTCTGATTTATCGAGTGACTAATCAACTTATCATATAACAAAAGTTATAAAAACGTATCACTTTGTAGTTTGGACTTAGGCCGGCTACTCACTATCAGGTAGACCTAACAGGTACGCCTGAACAGGTCGGCCTGTCAGGTCTACTTAATAGTGAGTGGCCGGCCTTAGCAAAAGCTATAAGCTATAACGTAGGTGTAGGTAATTAGGTGAAATTCAAACTTACCATGGGCTGAATATTGTTCAGCAGGAGTTCATCAATAAGGTTCCTGTAATACTGAACTCCTTTCTCGTTAATCTTGTCAATGTCTCCTGTAGGCAAAATCCTGGACCAGGACAAGGAGAACCTGTACACCTGGAACTGACGTAGGTACAAAGTCCGTTAGTTTGTTGACGAAGACGGCTCAGAGTCTGGAGTCAACCCATTAATTGTTCGCTTTAGGAGAGCTCCTTTAAAAAGATAATTTAAAGCGTGCCGGGAGACGCGCGAACGTCAAGAGTTCGAAGCGACCGATGCGACGCTCCACGCCACGTCCGGCCTATATTAACACGAAATCAAGTTTTGGGGTTTCTCGGCAATTTAGGCTAAAAACAGGGTGGAGCGGAAAGTATAGCGCACAAAGCAACGAATATCGTGTACGTGGAGGAAAGCGACGACTTCAAACAATTCAAACCGCATAGAACTGAGAGCAAAAAGGTCTTTGCTCTCCGCTCTACCCTGTTTTTAGCATGACTTACGCCTGTAGTCCTAACTTACGCCTACAGTGTTCACTCACGCCGCGCCGATATCTTTTATGATAGAGGCCAACTTACACCTAATAAAGTGGCAACTTACGCCGAGATCTTTGATGATAGCAACGTCCTCCTTATATTTATGATAGGAGTCACAGGCCACATCACCGTTCTGCTTGTCTACAACGGCCGCTGGGTTAGTGTGGACGAGACGGTCCCAAATATTTTCACCTTTTCCTGATGGGACATAATGGGATGGGACAAAAAAGGGTACATTAACCATGAACCAAAAGCAAGGAAAGGATACAGAAAGACCCTGAACATCACTGTGCTAAGGTTTTGAATAAAGGGGGTTTCACTCTCCATTCTGCTACAAACTAACTGCCTCCTCAAATTAAAGTCACCCAGTCTGAGTGGGGCCGGGAAAAGCCAGTAGCACGCGATCGCGAAAGGGTAGGTACATTAACCATGAACCAAATGCAAGGAAAGGATACAGAAAGACCCTCAACATCACTGTACGTATAGCTGCTAAGCTTTTGAATAAAGGGTGTTTCACTCTCCATTCTGCAACAAACTAACTGCCTCCTCACATTAAAGTCACCCAGTCTGAGTGGGGCCGAGAAAAGCCAGCAGCACGCGATTGTCTATAATGCCTAGATGGTTTTTCTCTTCCTGGTCCTCTTCTTTATCTACTCCTCCTGATCCTCCTTATCGTTTTACCACAACTTTGTCGTTTCCAACAATTCAATAGAAAGCCGTCTGGGCCGCCATCTCTTTATAGATAAAGTCTGTCGGATAACTCACACGATAAAGAAAGCAGACGTAAAGTTTAAAGTAGACGATTAATATTTATTTTTATAAACTTTACGAGTCCCTAAAGTACAACTTGGATTAACGTCGAAAGTTCTAAAAACTCTTTTGTATAACATTTTGCAGGAACATCTTTTCTTCTTCAACCTACGACGACGAGACGCGTCGGGCTTTTTGTATAAAGCCAGTCTCATCTTACCTTTATAAAACTTGGGATCTTCATAAACACATACAGTGGACTACAATGTTTTTAAAGAATTTATCACCAAATGACACCAAAAACATTCTTATCACATAAGGGTAATGTTACACCAAGCGCGCTTTTGCAAACGTTTGCAAACAATGCACGCTTGGTGTAACATTAAAACCGACAGCAGCCGGATCAACTCCGCGCACACACGAACGCTGTTTGCAAGCCAATGTTTGTGGAAAAATTATTGCAAACACTGTTTACAAACGTTTGCAAACACTGCTTGCAAACGATGCGCGCTCGGTGTACGGCCAGCCATTCACGATCAGTTTTAACTGACAGTTTTAACTGACATTTTGAACTGTCAGTTAAAACTGATCGTGAATGGCGGTGAACTGACAGTTCGATTGAACTGATGGTCTAAACTGAGGATTATAAAAATTTTGTCAACTTGATGTAGCCGAGTCTTAGTTACTGATTGGACTAACGGTAAGAAGTTATATGGGACCTGGCCTTCCTGGAGGATCAATGATTCCCATCCATAATACCTTGACATATTTAACGCAAGCAGTTTTTCTTCCACTGTGTTAAGAGCTTGAATTTTCTTATGGAATGCAATTGTTTCTCTTTCTTGAACAGCTTTAATTGAGAGATCCAATATGGGTGGGTAGGTGGCTTTAGACACATTCTCACTTGACACAGATGCATACTGACGGAGGAACTTTAATTTTTCCAAACCATGTCTTCTGTTCGAATGGAAGAGAGACATTTTTGACATTGCAGGGTCCAAGATACTTCTCAAGTGTCTGGAAGGGTTGGAGATGGTAGGTAATTATTAGTTATTGAAGTGTACAAAACAAAACCTGCAACCTAACCAGTGTACATCTACTCATTTCAAACAGCATCCACTATAGGTACATATACAGACACTTTGGTTAGGTTTATTAGTCTCAATATAATCCTTACAAGTTTGAAATGTCCAGTTTAATCTATTGAACTGCTAGACACACTCTGATCTTTGGATAATGAAAACCAAAAGGCACTTACCTACGTTCTGCGTTACAAGTGAGTGCAATGAAAACGATTTCGATATTCCATGAGAGATGAACATAAACTGATTAGATAAAAGCCATCACCATCACTAATTTACTTAAATATCAGTTATCTATGCTGATTTGCTCCTTTTTAGTCCGTCCTTCCTTTATTATTGGTCGAAATCGAAAAATGGTTGAAATTGGATTTGGAATAATCAAATAATCAAATTTTTCAAAACGAACCCCCAAAAAGAGCACGATTCGACTCGAACTGCTCGGACTCTAGTTTCGACACGATTCGACTCGGACTATGTTTCACACATGTGACAAGCGAGCTGAGCCGACTCGCCATTCATTCACACATAAGGGGGAAAAATACTGCGCTAACTTCTCAAACTATGAAGGCTGTAGTCACGCGCTAACTTCTCAAACATTAATTTTTCCGCATATTTTTTTTTTTTTTACGTAACCATAAATTCCATTAAACACCTACCGAATCAACTAGATTTTTACTATTACTAATGTAAAGCGAAGCTATACTAGTTCTTTTTGCTTCCTTAATAACCGGAAGTTCTGGAATGTAAACCACCCTTTTAATTGTCCTCATGCCATATACATACCCTTTAGAGTTTTAGACTTAACTTTATCATGGACACTGGTTGCTATGTTGAAAGTCCAGATTTTTTTTTTTTTTTTTTTTAAAGGGTTTGAACTTACCCAATCTCTTCTCTTCTACCATTTCATCCCAAGAAGGGCCATCGGTTATTCAAACCCTTTGTCACTACTACCTGATCATTATCATTTGTGACTTTCCCTTTTACCCTACCCAACTCACCTGATAGAAGTCAACCCGACCTTGATCATCCAACTGGCCGTCATCTGAGAATCCATTCTCTGTGATAAACACAGGAGGATTATTATATTCCTTCTTGATCCAGTTTAGAAGAGCACGGAACCCGTCTGGAACCACCTGGAGAAAGTCAAAACGATAATTAAGTAATTACCAAGTGCATTACTAAGTGCCTCCTTAACTATCAATTCTCATCTACTGGTATCATCAATCTTTTTACACTGGTAATGCCGCCCCTGGTCTCTACTCCATTAGAGCAGGTAGTCAATTGTACTTCCAATTTTCCTTACGAGGCTGAGTGCACTCCGAAAAACTTCGACCCCGCCGGGAATCGAACCCGGCACCTCCGGCGTGTGTGATACCCACTCGGCCACGGTAGTTTCTGTGTCAAAAAGATAATAGAAAATTATACAAACAATTGCTGCAGGCCCGAATCCTGGGTTTCAGAGATAAAAATGTCAAAAGCTACAAAAAAAAAACTTTTTTTCCATACCTTCAACCAAAATGAAGCTCCCTTGGGCCATTTCCGGTCATCAGACAGCACAACGTTGGCGTCGTTTCTAAAAGATGGCTCAGGTGACGGTTCGGTTTTCTTGGACACGAGGAAGGAAGTGTAGTGGTTTAGGCCAAAGTAATCGAACGAACCTGAAAGGTGAGAATAAATTTCTTAAACATACAGCAATCTGTTGAATAGTTTCCCTCTGTGAGTAACTCTCAAAAAAAAAAAAAAAAAAAAAAAAAGGAGTCCGTGATCTATTGGGACTGGAAAAATCAACGTGGACTATTCCGAAGCGACATCTGGAAAAATGGGTGAAATCAAGTGTTGATAGTTTGGTCATGAAACCTTCGCCTAAGGCCAGTGGATCACATATAATGACAAACAATATTGATAGAGGTTCAAAGTCACTACAATCTGTACATGCATATAACTGCTAAGGTTTTTAGCGGGGGTTTTACTCTCCATTTGGCACGGCGCGGCGGTGCCACAAGCTACAAGCTTCCTCATATTAAAACCTCACCCATCCTGAGTAGAACCGGGAAAAGCCGGCAGCACACGACTGTCCAGACTCCAGATGGTCACCCATCTGGATACCAACCACGCGCGGTGTTGCTTGACTACAGGTATCCAATGAGAACTGGCGGATTCAAAGTGCTATTGCTACGCCACACCGCACCGCTAGCTATTGAATGACTGCATCAGTATCAGTTAATAGTTAAGCAATGTTGGTACTTACCTACTGATGTTTTTCCTCCCAGTGATAGTTAAATTAATTGACTTACGTGTAAAGAAGAACACAAGTAACTTGTACTCTTCACATTTGGGAGGAGTTTTATTGTTTATTCAGATGAGTATAGGTCACGTGTGTTCTTCTTTTCAAGATAAATCTTCACAAAGTCACGTCAGAATCTATCATTATGACTTACGTGTATCCATCCAACCATTCAAAGTTATCCAGTATGGACCACGCTGTGTATCCAATGATATTACACTTGTCATTGACCAGAGCCTTTTGCATGGCAGTCAAGTATTTCTGCGACACAATAGAGCAGTGAGAAAATTAGGAACAACCCAAAGGGTCAAATCGGACAATGTTAAACCTATACAAATCAAATGGAACTTAACAGGTTGTTAGCTTAACAAGCCTTTTAATTCTTCTAAAGGCTGAAAAAATATTGGTGAAATCGACCATAAGTTTTGTAACCCATCAGGACACACTTAACACATTTATGACACATTTATTGTAAAAATAAATGGCTTTTAAAGCCGTAAGTTGTATTAATATTAACATATGAATGAGTATTCCACAAACCTTTACCCAACTCCTATACTCATATCCTATTGTTGTTTTGTTGTTGATGTTGTTGTTGTTGTTGTTGTTGTTGTTATTGTTGTTGTTGATGTTTTTAAAGGTAGGTAAGCTATAAAGGTAGGTTGGAAGTAGCAATGACACACTACGCAGACTTAGTGCCTTTCCATTAGTGTACATTTAATTTTAATGTAGGCCGTGTGTCATGCCATTAGGACTAGTACACTCGAAGGTAGGTGGGTTAGGTAGGTCACAAAAAGTATTGGGATACCTATAGAATATACCTAGTTATAGATTGATAATAATGTTTCTACCAATGCCTACTTCCCAAGTACCTATACGTAACATTATCTCACAACTATTAAGTGGATATTATTACAACTTATTATCGCACTTTTAAAAGTTAGTTAGCTTAGTTGGTAGTGCGTCTGCCTTGTAAGCGCTAGGCCGCGGGTTCGATTCCCGCCCGGGGCGGATTTTATCCTGATGGGATAATGTTCGTTCTCGGAACGGCTGGCTTTCTCCTATCCTGTCTTCCTTCTCTCTTCGATTTCGGGACGATAAGACCATAGCAGTTACAGTTCCCTCTGTCAAACCTCTTTAATAATAATAATAATAATAATAATAATAATAATAATAATAAAAAATATCCTACGTCTAAAAAAACACGACAGAAGGGATCTCAAGCTGCAACACTAAGAACATTAAATCGTTTTGCCCCAAAAGAGATCTAGCAGGCTCTAGGAACGGCTGGCTTTCTCCTATCCTGTCTTCCTTCTCTCTTCGATTTCGGGATGATAAGACCTTAGCAGTTACAGTTCCCTCTGTCAAACTTACTAAAAAAATCCCTAGAAATAGATTATATTTCATCATAGAACATACTCAGTTACTCACCTTGTCTCCAAAAGTTTTGTAAGCAAAATCAGCATAGGTCTCAAAATAGTCAGCGATGATTGCGTTTGTCCATCCGCCAAAATCTTGCAATGGTTGCGGCAAATCCCAGTGGTACAAGGTAACCTAATGGGGAAGCACGTTTACATTAAACCAAATTACCAAATTTCACGGGAAATTCTAGGTAGTTTGAACCCTCTTAAAAACATAAAAGTGAAACGAAGGCCAAGTTGCTATTCAAAAATGTCGGCCTTTGAAAGAAGTGGTACGCCTGAACAGGTCCGCCTGTCAGGTCTACCCAATAGTGAGTGGCCGGCTTTAGCAAAAGCTATAACGTAGGTGTAGGTAATTAGGTGAAATTCAAACTTACCATGGGCTGAATATTGTTCAGCAGGAGTTCATCAATAAGGTTCCTGCGGATTATAAAGAGGATATCTTTTGTCTGATTTATCGAGTGACTAATCAACTTATCATATACAAAAGTTATAAAACGTATCACTTTGTAGTTTGGACTTAGGCCGGCTACTCACTATCAGGTAGACCTAACAGGTACGCCTGAACAGGTCCGTGGATTATAAAGAGGATATCTTTTGTCTGATTTATCGAGTGACTTATCAACTTATCGTATACAGAAGTTATAAAACGTATCACTTTGTAGTTTGGACTTAGGCCGGCTACTCACTATCAGGTAGACCTAACAGGTACGCCTGAACAGGTCCGCCTGTCAGGGCTACCTGATAGTGAGTGGCCGGCCTTAGCAAAATCTATAACGTAGGTGTAGGTAATTAGGTGAAATTCAAACTTACCATGGGCTGAATATTGTTCAGCAGGAGTTCATCAATAAGGTTCCTGTAATACTGAACTCCTTTCTCGTTAATCTTGTCGATGTCTCCTGTAGGCAAAATCCTGGACCAGGACAAGGAGAACCTGTACACCTGGAACTGACGTAGGTACAAAGTCCGTTAGTTTGTTGACGAAGACAACTCTGAGTCTGGAGTCAACCCATTAATTGTTCGCTTTAGGAGCTCCTTTAAGTGGCCGCTCTATCATTGATAATGGAAGGAGGAGCGTTGGAAGATTGATTATTGTTGGCAATCAGAATGGAAGTATAGTGGTTCAGCGCGAAGAAATCGAATGATCCTGAAGGAGCTCCTTTAAAAAGAAATTACTTAAAGCGTGCCGGGAGACGCGCGAACGTCAAGAGTTCGAAGCGACCAATGCGACGCTCTACGCCACGTCCGG
The DNA here is from genome assembly GCF_000475195.1 of Diaphorina citri. Classification (NCBI taxonomy): domain Eukaryota; kingdom Metazoa; phylum Arthropoda; class Insecta; order Hemiptera; family Psyllidae; genus Diaphorina; species Diaphorina citri. The sequence goes on from NW_007378697.1 coordinate 54,105, forward strand.
CCTGTATTAGCACGAAATCGAGTTTTGGGGTTTCTCGGCAATTTAGGCTAAAAACAGAGAGGGGCGGAAAGTATAGCGCACAGAGCAACGAGTATCGTGTACGTTGAGGAAAGCAACGACTTCAAACAATTCAAACCGCACAGAACTGAGAGCAAAAAGGTCTTTGCTCTCCACTCTACCCTGTTTTTAGCATGACTTACGCCTGTAGTCCTAACTTACGCCTACAGTGTTCACTCACGCCGCGCCGATATCTTTTATGATGAGTTTTGGGGTTTCTCGGCAATTTAGGCTAAAAACAGGGTGGACCGGAAAGTATAGCGCACAGAGCAACGAGTATCGTGTACGTTGAGGAAAGCGACGACTTCAAACAATTCAAACCGCATAGAACTGAGAGCAAAAAGGTCTTTGCTCTCCGCTCTACCCTGTTTTTAGCATGACTTACGCCTGTAGTCCTAACTTACGCCTACAGTGTTCACTCACGCCGCGCCGATATCTTTTATGATAGAGGCTAACTTACGCCTAATAAAGTGGCAACTTACGCCGAGATCTTTGATGATAGCAACGTCCTCCTTGTATTTATGATAGGAGTCACAGGCCACATCACCGTTCTGCTTGTCTACAACGGCCGCTGGGTTAGTGTGGACAAGACGGTCCCAAATATTTTCACCTTTTCCTGATGGGACATAATGGGATGGGACAAAAAAAGGGTACATTAACCATGGACCAAATGCAAGGAAAGGATACAGAAAGACCCTGAACATCACTGTACGTATAGCTGCTAAGGTTTTGAATAAAGGGGGTTTCACTCTCCACTGTACGTATAGCTGCTAAGGTTTTGAATAAAGGGGGTTTCACTCTCCATTCTGCTACAAACTAATTGCCTTCTCACATTAAAGTCATCCAACCTAAGTGGGGCCGGGAAAAGCCAGAAGAACGCGATCGCCTAAAATGCCTAGATGGTCACCTAGATACGGATACAAAATCAAGCGCAGACGTTGCTCAACTTCAGTCATGGATAGGAAACTGGCGCATTCAACGTGTTATAGCCGCACCAGTACCGGTGGCTACTTAAGTCTTGAATTAGTGTTAATGTGAAATTAAAGTACTGTACTTACCATCTTCGTTCCAAGCACCTTCAACCTGATGAATGGTCACCAAGATACGGATACAAAATCAAGCGCAGACGTTGCTCAACTTCAGTCATGGATAGGAAACTGGCGCATTCAACGTGTTGTAGCCGCACCGGTGCCGGTGGCTACTTAAGTCTTGAATTAGTGTTAATGTGAAATTAAAGTACTGTACTTACCATCTTCGTTCCAAGCACCTTCAACCTGATAGGACGCTGTGGCACATCCCCATAGAAAATCCTTCGGAAATTGATCTTTATTCATTTTGTTATGAAAACTCTTACTGTGAAATCAAGTTGATAAATTAAACTACAACATTCGTTGCTTTCAAAAACTATTGGACAAGGACTCTGGTTGTTACGTTATAGTTCCCTATTGTAAATAACTAGGTACAAAAAACTTTCTTTCTGATCTTTCAAGTGACACCGAAAGATGATAACTACAAAAACTATTCTTTCAGCAACCCAAGATGAGTACGGGCAGACACCAAAGTCTCTACTGCTAGACAGATACCACTGTCTAATATCCGATTTTTTCCCTATAATACTACTCCTACTTGGCCCTTGACATAAAGATAAATGTATCAGTAGAAGTGTTTACATTGGAGAAGCCGGTGATTATAAATAAACATGAACACAAGGTAGCTACAGTGTTTGCTAGAGGATTTACTGTGACTCAAATTGTGGCCTTGTGGCCAATCCTCAGATAAGATCAAGCCAATCAATAGGGAACGAAAAATAAAACGGCGATGACCTCTTGTGTGGCCAGAAACTGAGATTGGGAGTGTTTTATTGGGCTACAATTTTTTTATTAAGTTCGGTGGAGGCAAAAGTTTTTTTTTTCTTTTTAGGTTTGTTAGAGGGAACTGTAACAAAGGAGGTCTTATCGTCCTGAAATCGAAGAGACAAGGAGGACAGGATAGGAAAAAGCCAGCCGTTCCGAGAACGAACCTCATCGGTCTCACTAATCCCACGCCACCCCACACCGCTAGCTATTGAATGACTGCATCAGTATCAGTTAATAGTTAACCAATGTTGGTACTTACCTACTGATGTTTTTCCTCCCAGTGATAGTTAAATTAATTGACTTACGTGTAAAGAAGAACACAAGTAACTTAATATACTCTTCACATTTGGGAAGAGTTTTATTGTTTATTCAGATGAGTACCTATAAGTCACTTGTGTTCTTCTTTTCAAGATGAATCTTCACAAAGTCACGTCAGAATCTATCAGTTTGACTTACGTGTATCCATCCAACCATTCAAAGTTATCCAGTATAGACCACGCTGTGTATCCAATGATATTACACTTGTCATTGACCAGAGCCTTTTGCATGGCAGTCAAGTATTTCTGCGACACAATAGAGCAGTGAGAAAATTAGGAACAACCCAAAGGGTCAAATCGGACAATATTAAAAAAATATTGTTGGTGGATGTGCCAAAAGCTCAAGCTAAAAGAATCTTGGTCAGGGATCGCCCACCCGTCGATTACGAGCTACCAGTAGTTCGCGAGAGGTTTTCTGGTAGCTCGCAGCTCGCGGACAGTCGCACAAGCAACTCTTCTAGGGGTATTTCTGCGACACAATAGAGCAGTGAGAAAATTAGGAACAACCCAAAGGGTCAAATCGGACAACATTAAAAAACATTGTTGGTGGATGTGCCAAAAGCTCAAGCTAAAAGAATCTTGGTCAGAGATCGCCCACCCGTCGATTGCGAGCTACCAGTAGTTCACGAGAGGTTTTCTGGTAGCTCGCAGCTCGCGGACAGTCGCACAAGCAACTCTTCTAGGAACCAGAAATTCAAGTCGTGAAGTAAGAGTGGTAAGCTGGTAAGACTCACCGCATAGTAATCGATGCGACCTTCATCATCCAACCGGCCGTCATCTGAGAATCCATTCTCTGTGATAAACACAGGAGGATTATTATATTCCTTCTTGATCCAGTTTAGAAGAGCACGGAATCCGTCAGGAACCACCTGGAGAACGTAAGAAGATGAATGTGTACTATTCAAACTCCGCTGCCTCTCCACCAATGGACAAACCTATTGTCCTAATTGAAGCCCATAAACTCCACGGCAATTTTTATTAACCTATGGATCTCTGGAATAACACAACGGAGAGGAGGGAGTTTTGGAACCACCTGGAGAACGTAAGAAGATAAATGTGTACTATTGAAACTCCGCTGCCTCTCCACTCCACCAATGGACAACCTTATTGTCCTAATTGAAGCCCATAAACTCCACGGCAATTTTTATTAACCTATGGATCTCTGGAATAACACAACGGAGAGGAGGGAGTTTCCAGATTTCCTGGAGTTGGACACTGAAGAGGATTTGTGAGAGGAAAGCTGTAATAACGAGGTGGACGTTTCAGAAAGCTGGGCTGCTGAAAGCTGCTACAGCAACAACCATTCACCGATAGTCCGTAAAGCAGCACGCACTCTCGTTTATTCCGTCTCTGTCCTTATAAGTTGGTTCGTACTCAAGACGTATAAGTGGAAGAAGACAATATTTACCTTCAACCACGGAGAATTGCTGCTGGGCCAATTCGGATCCTGGGAGAAAGTGGCCGCTCTATCATTGATGGTGGAAGGAGGAGCGTTGGAAGTGTGATTATTGTTGGCAAATAAAGCAGCACGCACTCTCGTTTATTCCGTCTCTGTCCTTATAAGTTGGTTCGTACTCGAGACGTATAAGTGGAAGAAGACAATATTTACCTTCAACCACGGAGAATTGCTACTGGGCCAATTCGGATCCTGGGAGAAAGTGGCCGCTCTATCATTGATGGTGGAAGGAGGAGCGTTGGAAGTGTGATTATTGTTGGCAATCAGAATGGAAGTATAGTGGTTCAGCGCGAAGAAATCGAATGATCCTGAAAATAAAATGGAAAAATAATTATTAAAGTTGACGCGACAGTTTGGATGATACATTGAAGTACTGTGTATCTAGGACAACTACGTATATCAGTTTCAATAAAGGCCGGTCATTCAGTATCCAGGTAGACCTGACAGGCGCTTCTGTTCAGGCGTACCTGTCTGGTCTATCTGATAGTGAATGGCCGGCCAAAGCTTGTCCTATAAAGCTTCATAGCTAGTTTGCAGCAAACCGATTGTGACTAAACTGATTCCTACTGTCCGCCCAAAGCTTGTCCTATAAAGCTTCATAGCTAGTTTGCAGCAAACCGATTGTGACTAAACTGATTCCTACTGTCCGTTCAGGTTACGCTCCAGTCACATTTAACAAACGTTCAAAATTTGAATATTTTACAGGCAATTATTTGGAAGTGGGCATATGGGACTTGAACGGCAGATGTGAACACTCCCATTTATCGCCAGCAAGGAAATTTTGACTTACTTGACTGGAATGTGACTTGCACTAGGTAGTGGAACTTTGCTTTGCCATCAGGTACCTCCGAACTTACCCTTTAGGGCTTTTATCTCCTCCTCTGTGAATCTTGGCAGTCTAGATCTCGCCCGTCCCTCTTTGGCGCTGTTTTGATCTACAATCTGCCTCACAATAGGAGGGTAGTCCCCAGCTTCGCTATAAATCGGATGGGCAAACAGTCCCAGAGTGAACTGGAAAACTCTTTCCGCTGCTTCCTGATCTTCTTTGGACGTCGCATTGTGAGGGTGCAGAAACGTATGCGCACAGACAGATTAATGTGTTGCCTGAGAGGGAGCTTTGCTCGGGACATTTGATGTGACGTCATCGAGTACCGGAGCGTATGCCGTGACGTCAGAGTGCAAGATTTACCGGTATTTTTTAAATCGATTTATCTCGAGATCTAGATGAAGTCGTGGAAGAAAAAGAAAAGTTCCGGAATCCCTCATTTTCCTAGCTTTCTAACTTTGAAACATCACCCAAGTAAGCGCAACTGTTCTATTATGTTGTAAATGGACAGGGATTTTAAATTATTTTTTTTTCCTCAAGTTTCAAATTTTTTTTCCGTACGGAAAAAATCTAGCACACATGTGTAAAAATCTAGCTACATTTTAATCTGATTACTTGGCAACACCGCTTTTTTTTATCAGGGATTGAAAAATAAAACAAAAATTTACACATTAAAATCAATTTTTTCCTTTTATCTTATCAATTTTTTTTCCATTTCTTCCTTCATTTTCCGCTTTTCTTTTGCAATTTTCAGTCAGATTTCTCTTCTTCTCTCTAAGCTTTCGATGTGATACATGAAATTCTCGATATTTACAGGTAAGATTCACGTTTTCTTCCTTTTTTCCCCAAGGTAGATATCGTCCTTATGAGCTTCTCACAGGGCCATGTCTCAGTGCAACTGAATAAAATGGCAAAATGTTAAGCTAGTACAACTGTTTTATCAATTACTTTTCTCCTTTGTCTCACTGAATTGAATTCATGGGAAAACCTACCGAAGTACTGATATAGTTCTATTCTTGGTTTGCCACTATCAGTTAATACAACTCTTACCTTGACCCTATTCTACAGATGCAGACTCTTCCATCTATATATAATATAAAAGAGAAAGACTGTGAAATCAAGTTGATAAATTAAACTACAACAGTCGTTGCTTTCAAAAACTAAGTATTGGACAAGGACTCTGGTTGTTAATTACAAGTTCCCCACTGTAAATAACTACAAAAAAGTAAAAACTGATCTTTCAAGTGACACCGAAAGATGATAACTACAAAAACTATTCTTTCAGCAACTCAAGATGAGTACGGGCAGACACCAAAGTCTCTACTGCTAGACAGATACCACTGTCTAATATCCGATTTTTTTCCCTATAATACTACTCCTACTTGGCCCTTGACATAAAGATAATGGAATGTTTCAGTAGAAGTGTTTACATTGGAGAAGCCGGTGATTATAAATAAACATGAACACAAGGTGGCTACAGTGTTTGCTAAACGATTTACTATGACCGAAATTGTGGCCTTGTGGCCAATCCTCAGATAAGATCAAGCTAATCAATAGGGAAGGAAAAATAAAACGGCGATCGGCGATGTTCTCTTGTGTGGCCAGAAACTGAGATTGGGAGTGTTTTATTGGGCTACAATTTTTTTATTAAGTTCGGTAGAGCCAAAAGTTTTTTTTTTTTTTTTTTTTTTTGTTAGATATATATACCTACCTTCTTAATTTTGCCCTCTATGCTGTATGACTGTATAATTGTAAACCAGGGCTTATGGCCATAACGTTGCTTGCGCGAGACGATCTTGTGCGGTTCTCTAATCATGGTTCTCACTTGTTGGAAAATTTTTCGTCCGGAGACCGGAGCTGAAAATTAGAATTTTCATTGAGATTGTAGACCCAAATTTTCAAAAATGTCACCCGCGGCATGACTCGCCTCGAATCGGCTTTATGAGATTGCGGCTCCCGAACGTGAGGCTAGTGGCCACCCCTGTTCTAAACCCACAAGATTAGCGCGTTGATAAGAAAAAGCGGAAACTTACCATGGGCTGAATGTTCTTCGACAGGACCTCATTGATAAGGTTCCTGTAATACTGAACTCCTTTCTCGTTAATCCTGTCGGTGTCTCCTGTAGGCAAAATCCTGGACCAGGACAGTGAGAACCTGTAAACCTGGAACTGTACTGGTTAACCTATTGGATCTCCTGATAAGTGTAGTGATAACACTGATAACTTGTGGTTATGGCGGTCAGTGGTTAGGGCGCTCTGATTGTACGGCCCGCGTTCGAATCCCAACGGAAGAATTTTATTATCTTTTGTTTGAGAGCTCGCTTTCAGGTATTGCCTACGATTCCCACAAACATAGTGGACTCTTGTTCATCGCAGAGTCAAATTAAATTGATCCCGAGATTCCCGAGGGAAGGTAAACTTGGACCCTTGAAAAATGAAGTGTGCCTGAAGGAATGTCAATCCACCCGATGCCATAATGAAAAATAATTTGTAATTTTATACCTACCTGTACTAGTCTTAAACTGTACTTAAACTTACACTGTACTAGTCTTGAAAATAAGTGAGAAGAGATTCAACATGGAATATCCAATATTATTGTCATAACTTATAACCTTTGCTTAACTAATAGCATGTTATTAACATTAGTGAAGCAGAAAGGTTCTGCCTTCTGCTTGACTAATAATATGTTATTAGTTGAGCAGAGAGGTCAGTAAGCAGAGAGTAACTGGACGTATCACTTTCAGTCCGCTAGAAATGTTTTCCAGAAGTTTGCCGATTTCTTGGGAGTCCGTGTTCTATTGGGACTGGAAAAATCAACATGGACTATTCCGAAGCGACATCTGGAAAAATGGGTAAAATCAAGTGTTGATAGTTTGGTCATGAAACCTTCGCCTAAGGCCAGTGGATCACATATAATGACTATTGTTTTATTGATAGAGGTTCAAAGTCACTGTACAATCTGTACATGCATATAACTGCTAAGGTTTTTAGCGGGGGTTTTACTCCTCCATTCGGCACGGCACGGCGGTGCCACAAGCTACAAGCTTCCTCATATTAAAACCTCACCCATCCTGAGTAGAACCGGGAAAAGCCGGCAGCACACGACTGTCCAGACTCCAGATGGTCACCCATCTGGATACCAACCACGCGCGGCGTTGCTTGACTACAGGTATCCAATGAGAACTGGCGGATTCAAAGTGCTATCTAATCCCACTCCATCATCCTTCTTTGCTTCGGTCGGGACGATAAGACCTTGGCAGTGACAGTTTCCTCTATCAAACCTCTAAGATTGCCAGCTTAGTTTGTGAAGTAGGGAAGGTCATTAACCTCGCGCCGTTGTGTTGACTGTCTTCCCGCATCCCGATTTCCATCGTCCTTCTTTGCTTCGGTCGGGACGATAAGACCTTGGCAGTGACAGTTTCCTCTATCAAACCTCTAAGATTGCCAGCTTAGCTTTTTTGGTAGCGCGTCTGCCTTGTAAGGGGTACAAACAGCGATGTACCGGGGGGAGGGGAATGGTAGATACTCCAAATTTTCGGAGTCTCACACCTACGGTAAAGGAGAAAAATGAAGCTCGAGGGGTCCCCTTGCTCCCTTCCCTAAATACGGCCCTGGAGTAGATCCGGATGATTAAAAAAATAGGTACTCTGCCTTGTAAGGGTCCAAACAGCGATGTACCGCTTGTTTGGATGCTCCTAATTTTCGGGGTCTCGCCTACGGTAAGGGAGAAAAATGGAACTCGAAGGGGAGTCGGGCCCCCTCGTCCCCTCTCCTAAATAGGTACGGCCCTGGAGTAGATCAAAATATTACAAAAAAAAGTGAAGAAAAAAAAAAAGATACTTACTCCAATATCTCGAATGAGAGCGACATCTTCCTTGTATTTATGATATGAGTCACAAGCTACGTCCGCATTCTGCCGATCTTTGACAAGATCTGGTTGGGTGTGCACCAAATGGTCCCATATGTTCTCGCCTTTCCCTGACGAGCAAAAAACGCAGGTAAGTAAGAATTGGGCTGTCCCTCTTTCAAGCCTAATTATAGGTAATGTTGTGCAATGTTTTCAAAGGTTTTCTGCTATAGGTAATATGACCTTTTAACTTTTACGATTACGAAGCGCAAAATACAAATTCCGAAATGAGAGTTTTATTTATAACCCGAGGAAAACCGAAGACCAAGCCTTGATGAATGACAATGAAATTTTTCCCTTACCGTCTTCATTCCAGGCGCCTTCCACTTGAAACGCAGCCGTGGAACATCCCCATAGAAATCCCGGCGGAAACTGATGTTTGTTCATTTGAGTGCCGAGATTGCCGCCCTTGTCTTGCGATCGCTTCAGCTCTACAGTTGACCAAAGGAGTGGCAGTAGAGCGAGGAATAACCACCGGTACATTTTGGGTTAAGGATGAGTTAATCGGGAAGTCCAATCAGGCAATCACTGGGTTGACTAGGGTCAGTTTCTCGTGTCCTTCGCGTCGTAGAGTCTATGTTTGAGAGTAGAAGGAGAGAGAGAGCGAATATGAGGAAGTGAAACTGGGCTGTGTTCCTGAAAGCTATTTTAGAAATTTGCTCTCACAAAATTTATTCAAGTAGGTATTATCTACCTATTACGTACCTACATACATAGATACCTATTTACCTACCACGTATACCTTCCTACTTACCTAGTTAATCTAGTTATAGGTAATGATGGTTCTATTATATAGGTACTTATACCTAATGTTGGTCTTATTATAGGTAATGTTGTGCAATGTTTTCAAAGGTTTTCTGCTATAGGTAATATGACCTTTTAACTTTTACGATTACGAAGCGCAAAATACAAATTCCGAAATGAGAGTTTTATTTATAACCCGAGGAAAACCGAAGACCAAGCCTTGATGAATGACAATGAAATTTTTCCCTTACCGTCTTCATTCCAGGCGCCTTCCACTTGAAACGCAGCCGTGGAACATCCCCATAGAAATCCCGGCGGAAACTGATGTTTGTTCATTTGAGTGCCGAGATTGCCGCCCTTGTCTTGCGATCGCTTCAGCTCTACAGTTGACCAAAGGAGTGGCAGTAGAGCGAGGAATAACCACCGGTACATTTTGGGTTAAGGATGAGTTAATCGGGAAGTCCAATCAGGCAATCACTGGTTGACTAGGGTCAGTTTCTAACTTCTAACTAATCCAATTATTTATTTTTGTTTAGGTAGGTACCTAATGTCACGTGAGCAGAAGAGAAATAGAAGAATTCTTTTATCTACGCGTATTCCGTGCTAATAAAACGTTAGCTACGCGCACTATGCAAGAAAGGGTCGAGTAAACTATCAGTCAAGCGGTTGAGTAGGTACAGAATGCTATCAATTTAATGAAAATAAGAGAAGCTGGTCAGAATTTATTATTTTCCTGGCCAGTTTATTTTCAATGTTCATTATTAAATATCAATAAGTAGGTGCCCACAGTTGGTATTTAAATACCGAGGCTATGATAATAATAATCATTGTTTGCTGTTGAGTCAGTAATCAGTACACTGATAAATAAAATTTAAATTTCTTTGTGATAAAATCATTTTGTTTACCTACCTAAATTTCAAAATAATCATAACGGAGGCAGCTGTTTATCAGAGCAGGGAGTAGGAAAATAATTACCTACCTAGTACCATGTACCTTGCAAGTGCCATGTACCTACTCGGAATATTAGGTACCTACCTATACCTACCTCCTCATTATGGAAGAGGGAAATGGGAGAAAAACTGGAAAAATCCCTCTCGACGGAAAAAAAAATAAAAACTCCCACAAAACGGGAGAAAAAAATCCCCACCTTTTCTATTTGAGTTTAAACGCAAATTTTTGAAACGTTGCCACCCTGGCCAGTTTATTTTCAATGTTCATTTGTTCATTATTTAATATCAATAAGTAGGTGCCTACAGTTGGTATTTAAATACCGAGGCTATGATAATAATAATCATTGTTTGCTGTTGAATCAGTAATCAGTACACTGATAAATAAAATTTAAATTTCTTTGTGATAAAATCATTTTGTTTACCTAAATTCCAAAATAATCATAACGGAGGCAGCTGTTTATCAGAGCAGGGAGTAGGAAAATAATTACTTACCTAGTACCATGTACCTTGCAAGTGCCATGTACCTACTCGGAATATTAGGTACCTACCTACCTATACCCTATACCTACCTAGGTACCTCCTCCAAAATAGATGATACCTAGATGATAATAATAATAAATTATGGAAGAGGGAAATGGGAGAAAAACTGGAAAAATCCCTCTCGACGGGAAAAAAATAAAAACTCCCACAAAACGGGAGAAAAAAATCCCCACCTTTTCTATTTGAGTTTAAACGCAAATTTTTGAAACGTTGCCACACCTAACTAAATCTGCAGCTAGATTTTTATCAGGAGCTAGATTTTTTATTCCCCAGGTTGAAAAATCCAAATCTGAGGTCAAACCTCCGAAGAAATAACTGTAAAAGGTCGAAAATTCAATTTTTAATTTCCGTTCTAATGAAAGAGTTCAAAGATGTGTGACAGGTTGTCTTTTTCGTCCGCTAGGTAGCGCCAGTATACAAGCACGCTGGCGGAGGAGCAGGAAGAAATGCACAGAAACGTATGCGCACAGACAGATTAAAATGTGTTGCCTGAGAGGGAGCTTTGCTCGGGACATTTGATCTGACGTCATCGAGTACGGGAGCGTATGCCGTGACGTCAGAGTTAAAGGTTTACCGGTATTTTTTAAATCGATTTATCTCGAGATCTAGAAGTCGTGGAAGAAAAAGAAAAGTTCCGGAATCCCTCATTTTCCCAGCTTTCTAACTTTCGATCCTGAAAATAAAATGGAAAAATAGTTCTTAAAGTTGACGCGACAGTTTGGATGATACATTAAAGTACTGTGTATCTAGGACAACTACGCATATCAGTTTCAATAAAGGCCGGTCATTCAGTATCCAGGTAGATCTGACAGGCGCTTCTGTTCAGGCGTACCTGTCTGGTCTACCTGATAGTGAATGGCCGGCCAAAGCTTGTCCTATAAAGCTTCATAGCTAGTTTTCAGCAAACTGATTGTGACTAAACTGATTCCTACTGTCCGTTCAGGTTACGCTCCAGTCACATTTAACAAACGTTCAAAGAAGTGGGCATATGGGACTTGAACGGCAGATGTGAACACTCCCATTTATCGCCAGCAAGGAAATTTTGACTTACTTGACTGGAATGTGACTTGCACTAGGTAGTGGGAATTTGCCATCAGGTACCTCCGAACTTACCCTTCAGGGCTTTTATCTCCTCCTCTGTGAATCTTGGCAGTCTAGATCTTGCCCGTCCCTCTTTGGCGCTGTTTTGATCTACAATCTGCCTCACAATAGGAGGGTAGTCCCCAGCTTCGCTGTAAATCGGATGGGCAAACAGTCCCAGAGTGAACTGGAAAACTCTTTCCGCTGCTTCCTGATCTTCTTTGGACGTCGCATTGTGAGGGTAATAGTTACACGAGTCCAGGGTTATGGAAACTTTGCCTGACAACACAAAGAGTTAGGTCAGTAAGTTAGGTCTCTCTCAAATATTTTAGGCAGTGGCACCATGACCACGGTCATTAGGTAAGGAGGATTAGGAAAAACCACCCCCTCCAAAAAAATTTCATTGCAAAATACATTTATGTGGAAAAAATCGTCTGTGGCGGTGAGTCCAATTAAGGCTGGTCTCACACTGCACGCGTAGAGGCACGACTTTGTGTAGCGCGTAGTCGATTGCAAAATCAAACCTATGAAAATGATAGAGACCCTCCCTATCCAATGTGAGATGGGCCTAATTTTTCCAGTGCCTCGATTATGCAGTCCCTTAAGACTTACCTTTCTGTAAACTCTTGTACTTCTTCTCATACAATCTGTAGGCTTTAGCGTGCGCTCTCAGTAAGTTGTGGGCCACCAAATAGTCTCCCCCTAATCCGGATAGGTTCAGATACGGTGCGCCAGATTTGTAGCCGTAACCTCCCATAACATCAAGCGGCTCGTTGATGGTGATCCAATATGGAACCTGGGAAATAGATGGTACACCTTGTTGCGTATGCATTCCTTTTTCTACGCCCTGTACCTAATACACCTTGTTGCGTATGCCTCCTTTATCCATAATGGCCATAACGTTGCTTGTGAGACGATTGTAAACCAGGGCTTATGGCCATAACGTTGCTTGCGAGACGATCTTGTGCGGTTCCCTGTACCGCCCTAATATTGCCCACTACGAGGAAGTATACGAAAAGCGACGGAGCACGCCGAAGTTTTACATTTTTGGAGTGTGGCCTACAGTAATGGAAGAAAATGGAGCTCGAAGTGGGGGCTCCCCCCCCCCCTCTAAATACGGCCTTGGTGTGGAATGTACGCCAGTTTTCCGTTAACTACTCTAACCCAAACTGTTCGCGACGTTAACGTAATAAGACTTTGGGCCCTGATCTAACGTAGTAAATAAAGCACTACTGATATACCTACCTTGTCTCCAAAGGTTTTGAAGGCCACGTCAGCAAACGATTCAAAATAGTCAGCAACGACTGGGTTCGCCCATCCTCCGAATTCTTGCAACGGTTGTGGCAAATCATAGTGGTTCAGTGTTACCTGGAGAATTCATTTTTGGAATAAAATTGGTTCAGTGTCACCTGGAGAATTCATTTTTGGAATAAAATTGTGTCGAGCATTCGTTAGATATACCTACCTTCTTAATTTTACCCTCTATGCTGTATGACTGTATAGTTGTAAACCAGGGCTTATGGGCCATAACGTTGCTTGCAAGACGATCTTGTGCGGTTCTCTAATCATGGTTCACACTTGTTGGAAAATTTCTCGTCCGGAGTTAAAGATTAGAATTTTCATTGAGATTGTAGACCCAAATTTTCAAAAATGTCACCCGCGGCATGACTCGCCTCGAATCGGCTTTATGAGATTGCAGCTCCCGAACGTGAGGTTAGTGGCCACCCCTGTTCTAAACCCACAAGATTAGCGCGTTGATAAGAAAAAGCGGAAACTTACCATCGGCTGAATGTTCTTCGACAGGACCTCATTGATAAGGTTCCTGTAATACTGAACACCTTTCTCGTTAATCCTGTCGGTGTCTCCTGTAGGCAAAATCCTGGACCAGGACAGTGAGAACCTGTAAACCTGGAACTGTCCTGATACGATGCGGTGGCACATCCCCACAGAAAATCCTTCGGAAATTGATCTTTATTCATTTTGTTATAAAAACTCTTACTGTGAAATCAAGTTGATAAATTGAACTACAACACTCGTTGCTTTCAATAGCTATTAGACAAGGACTCTGATTGTTACGTTATAGTTCCCCACTGTAAATAACTACAGAAAAGTAAAAACTGATCTTCCAAGTGACACCGAAAGATAACTACAAAAACTATTCTTTCAGCAACCCAAGATGAGTACGGGCAGACACCGAAGTCTCTACTGCTAGACAGATACCACTGTCTAATATCCGATTTTTTCCCATAATACTACTCCTACTTGGCCCTTGACATAAAGATAATGGAATGTTTCAGTAGAAGTGTTTACATTGGAGAAGCCGGTGATTATAAATAAACATGAACACAAGGTAGCTACAGTGTTTGCTAAAGGATTTACTGTGACTCAAATTGTGGCCTTGTGGCCAATCCTCAGATATAAGATCAAGCTAATCAATAGGGAAGGAAAAATAAAACGGCGATGTTCTCTTGTGTGGCCTGAAACTGAGATTGGGAGTGTTTTATTGGGCTACAATTTTTTTATTAAGTTCGGTGGAGCCAAAAGTTTTTTTTTTTTAGGTTTGTTAGAGGGAACTGTAACAACGGAGGTCTTATCGTCCTGAAATCGAAGAGACAAGGAGGACAGGATAGGAAAAAGCCAGCCGTTCCGAGAACGAACCTCATCGGTCTCACCTTCTCTGCGCCAGGACTACAGAGTCGTTTGCGGAACGGGCCACATGTTACATCTTTTCGCCAATGTCCCTAGTTCGCAGTTCTAGCACAGGCTCAAACCATTACCCTGTACCCAGTCTAATCAAGTAATCAGTAAACAGCGTTGTACATAATTATACATACATATTACATAAAGACATACATAGGTATCTATCTATTACATATTGTACTATATTATCAGTACTGGTTGACCTATTGGATCTCCTGATAAGTGTAGTGATAACACTGATAACTTGTTTCCATGGTGGTCAGTGGTTAAGGCGCTCTGATTGTACGGCCCGCGTTCGAATCCCAACGGAAGAATTTTATTATCTTTTGTTTGAGAGCTCGCTTTCAGGTATTGCCTATATCGGTCTCACCTTCTCTGCGCCAGGACTACAGAGTCGTTAGCGGAACGGGCCACATGTTACATCTTTTCGCCAATGTCCCTAGTTCGCAGTTCTGGCACAGGCTCAAACCATTACCCTGTACCCAGTCTAATCAAGTAATCAGTAAACAGCGTTGTACATATACATACATACATAAGCGGAACGGGCCGCATGTTACATCTTTTCGCCAATGTCCCTAGTTCTCAGTTCTGGCACAGGCTCAAACCATTACCCTGTACCCAGTCTAATCAAGTAATCAGTAAACAGCGTTGTACATATACATACATATTACATAAAGACATACATAGGTATCTATCTATTACATATTGTACTATATTATCAGTACTGGTTGACCTATTGGATCTCCTGATAAGTGTAGTGATAACACTGATAACTTGTTTCCATGGTGGTCAGTGGTTAAGGCGCTCTGATTGTACGGCCCGCGTTCGAATCCCAACGGAAGAATTTTATTATCTTTTGTTTGAGAGCTCGCTTTCAGGTATTGCCTACGATTCCCACAAACATAGTGGACTCTTGTTCATCGCAGAGTCAAATTAAATTGATCCCAAGGGAAGGTATCTAAACTTGGACCCTTGAAAAATGAAGTGTGCCTGAAGGAATGTCAATCCACCCGATGTCATAATGAAAAATAATTTGTAATTTTATACCTACCTAGAGTACCTAGTCTTAAAAATAAGTGAGAAGAGATTCAACATGGAATATCTAATATTTGTCATAACTTATAACCTTTCTGCTTAACTAATAGCATGTTATTAACATTAGTGAAGCAGAAAGGTTCTGCTTGACTAATAATATGTTATTAGTTGAGCAGAGAGGTCAGTAAGCAGAGAGTAACTGGACGTATCACTTTCAGTCCGCTAGAACCCATCATCCTTCTTTGCTTCGGTCGGGACGATAAGACCTTGGCAGTGACAGTTTCCTCTATCAAACCTCTAAGATTGCCAGCTTAGTTAGCTTTTTTGGTAGCGCGTCTGCCTTGTAAGGGGTACAAATAGCGATGTACCGGGGGGAGGGGGATGGTAGATACTCCAAATTTTCGGAGTCTCACACCTACGGTAAAGGAGAAAAATGAAGCTCGAGAGGTCCCCTCGCTCCCTTCCCTAAATACCGCCCTGGAGTAGATCCGGATGATTAAAAAAATAGGTACTCTGCCTTGTAAGGGTCCCAAACAGCGATGTGCCGGTTGTTTGGATGCTCCTAATTTTCGGGGTCTCGCCTACGGTAAGGGAGAAAAATGCAGCTCGAAGGGGAGTCGGGCCCCCTCGTCCCCTCTCCTAAATACAGCCCTGGAGTAGATCAAAATATTACAAAAAAAAGTGAAAAAAAAGATACTTACTCCAATATCTCGAATGAGAGCGACATCTTCCTTGTATTTATGATATGAGTCACAAGCTACGTCCGCATTCTGCCGATCTTTGACAAGATCTGGTTGGGTGTGCACCAAATGGTCCCATATGTTCTCGCCTTTCCCTGACGAGCAAAAAACGCAGGTAAGTAAGAATTGGGCTGTCCCTCTTTCAAGCCTAATTATAGGTAATGTTGTGCAATGTTTTCAAAGGTTTTCTGCTATAGGTAATATGACCTTTTAACTTTTACGATTACGAAGCGCAAAATACAAATTCCGAAATGAGAGTTTTATTTATAACCCGAGGAAAACCGAAGACCAAGCCTTGATGAATGACAATGAAATTTTTCCCTTACCGTCTTCATTCCAGGCGCCTTCCACTTGAAACGCAGCCGTGGAACATCCCCATAGAAATCCCGGCGGAAACTGATGTTTGTTCATTTGAGTGCCGAGATTGCCGCCCTTGTCTTGCGATCGCTTCAGCTCTACAGTTGACCAAAGGAGTGGCAGTAGAGCGAGGAATAACCACCGGTACATTTTGGGTTAAGGATGAGTTAATCGGGAAGTCCAATCAGGCAATCACTGGGTTGACTAGGGTCAGTTTCTTACTTCTAACTAATCCAATTATTTATTTTTGTTTAGGTAGGTACCTAATGTCACGTGAGCAGAAGAGAAATAGAAGAATTCTTTTATCTACGCGTATTCCGTGCTAATAAAACGTTAGCTACGCGCACTATGCAAGAAAGGGTCGAGTAAACTATCAGTCAAGCGGTTGAGTAGGTACAGAATGCTATCAATTTAATGAAAATAAGAGAAGCTGGTCAGAATTTATTATTTCCTGGCCAGTTTATTTTCAATGTTCATTTGTTCATTATTTAATATCAATAAGTAGGTGCCTACAGTTGGTATTTAAATACCGAGGCTATGATAATAATAATCATTGTTTGCTGTTGAATCAGTAATCAGTACACTGATAAATAAAATTTAAATTTCTTTGTGATAAAATCATTTTGTTTACCTAAATTCCAAAATAATCATAACGGAGGCAGCTGTTTATCAGAGCAGGGAGTAGGAAAATAATTACAACTCCGCTGCCTCTCCACCAATGGACAAACCTATTGTCCTAATTGAAGCCCATAAACTCCACGGCAATTTTTATTAACCTATGGATCTCTGGAATAACACAACGGAGAGGAGGGAGTTTCCAGATTTCCTGGAGTTGGACACTGAAGAGGATTTGTGAGAGGAAAGCTGTAATAACGAGGTGGACGTTTCAGAAAGCTGGGCTGCTGAAAGCTGCTACAGCAACAACCATTCACCGATAGTCCGTAAAGCAGCACGCACTCTCGTTTATTCCGTCTCTGTCCTTATAAGTTGGTTCGTACTCAAGACGTATAAGTGGAAGAAGACAATATTTACCTTCAACCACGGAGAATTGCTGCTGGGCCAATTCGGATCCTGGGAGTAAGTGGCCGCTCTATCATTGATAATGGAAGGAGGAGCGTTGGAAGATTGATTATTGTTGGCAATCAGAATGGAAGTATAGTGGTTCAGCGCGAAGAAATCGAACGATCCTGAAAATAAAATGGAAAAATAGTTCTTAAAGTTGACGCGACAGTTTGGATGATACATTAAAGTACTGTGTATCTAGGACAACTACGCATATCAGTTTCAATAAAGGCCGGTCATTCAGTATCCAGGTAGATCTGACAGGCGCTTCTGTTCAGGCGTACCTGTCTGGTCTACCTGATAGTGAATGGCCGGCCAAAGCTTGTCCTATAAAGCTTCATAGCTAGTTTTCAGCAAACTGATTGTGACTAAACTGATTCCTACTGTCCGTTCAGGTTACGCTCCAGTCACATTTAACAAACGTTCAAAGAAGTGGGCATATGGGACTTGAACGGCAGATGTGAACACTCCCATTTATCGCCAGCAAGGAAATTTTGACTTACTTGACTGGAATGTGACTTGCACTAGGTAGTGGGAATTTGCCATCAGGTACCTCCGAACTTACCCTTCAGGGCTTTTATCTCCTCCTCTGTGAATCTTGGCAGTCTAGATCTTGCCCGTCCCTCTTTGGCGCTGTTTTGATCTACAATCTGCCTCACAATAGGAGGGTAGTCCCCAGCTTCGCTGTAAATCGGATGGGCAAACAGTCCCAGAGTGAACTGGAAAACTCTTTCCGCTGCTTCCTGATCTTCTTTGGACGTCGCATTGTGAGGGTAATAGTTACTCGAGTCCAGGGTTATGGAAACTTTGCCTGACAACACAAAGAGTTAGGTCAGTAAGTTAGGTCTCTCTCAAATATTTTAGGCAGTGGCACCATGATCATGGTCAGTAGGTAAGGAGGATTAGGAATAACCACCCCCTCCAAAAAAATTTCATTGCAAAAGAAATTTATGTGGAAAAAATCGTCTGTGGCGGTGAAACCACCCCCTCCAAAAAAATTTCATTGCAAAATACATTTATGTGGAAAAAATCGTCTGTGGCGGTGAGTCCAATTAAGGCTGGTCTCACACTGCACGCGTAGAGGCACGACTTTGTGTAGCGCGTGGCGGTGAGTCCAATTAAGGCTGGTCTCACACTGCACGCGTAGAGGCACGACTTTGTGTAGCGCGTAGTCGATTGCAAAATCAAACCTATGAAAATGATAGAGACCCTCCCTACCCAATGTAAGATGGGCCTAATTTTTCCAGTGCCTCGATTATGCAGTCCCTTAAAGACTTACCTTTCTGTAAACTTTTGTACTTCTTCTCATACAATCTGTAAGCTTTAGCGTGCGCTCTCAGTAAGTTGTGGGCCACCAAATAGTCTCCCCCTAATCCGGATAGGTTCAGATACGGTGCGCCAGATTTGTCTAACTTTGAAACATCACCCAAGTAAGCGCAACTGTTCTATTATGTTGTAAATGGACAGGGATTTTTTTTCTCAAGTTTCAAAATTTTTTTCCGTACGGAAAAAATCTAGCACACATGTGAAAAAATCTAGCTACATTTAAATCTGATTTCTTGGCAACACCGCTTTTTTAACAGGGATTGAAAAATAAAACAAAAATTTACACAAATCAATTTTTTCCTTTTATCTTATCAATTTTTTCCATTTCTTCCTTCATTTTCCGCTTTTCTTTTGCAATTTTCAGTCAGATTTCTCTTCTTCGCTCTAAGCTCTTGACTGGAATGTGACCTGCACTAGGTAGTGGGAATTTGCCATCAGGTTCCTCCGAACTTACCCTTTAGGGCTTTTATCTCCTCCTCTGTGAATCTTGGTAGTCTAGATCTCGCCCGTCCCTCTTTGGCGCTGTTTTGATCTACAATCTGCCTCACAATAGGAGGGTAGTCCCCAGTTTCGCTATAAATCGGATGGGCGCTCTAAGCTTTCGATGTGATACATGAAATTCTCGATATTTACAGGTAAGATTCACGTTTTCTTCGTTTTTCCCCCAAGGTAGATAATCGTCCTTATGAGCTTCTCACAGGGCCATGTCTCAGTGCAACTGAATAAAATGGCAAAATGTTAAGCTAGTACAACTGTTTTATCAATTACTTTTCTCCTTTGTCTCCCTGAATTGAATTCATGGGAAAATCTATTCATTTAATGACTACCAAAGTACTGATATAGTTCTATTCTCGGTTTGCCACTATCAGTTAATACAACTCTTACCTTGACCCTATTCTACAGATGCAGACTCTTCCATCTATATATAATACTAGCTGAATTCCGTCGCTTCGCTCCGGAATCCCGCTAGTTCATCCCGAGGCATGGCCAAACTTGTGGAATTCCCCAAGGTAGATATCGTCCTTATGAGCTTCTCACAGGGCCATGTCTCAGTGCAACTGAATAGAATGGCAAAATGTTAAACTAGTACAACTGTTTTATCAATTACTTTTCTCCTTTGTCTCCCTGAATTGAATACATGGGAAAATCTATTCATTTAATGACTACCGAAGTACTGATATAGTTCTATTCTCAGTTTGCCACTATCAGTTAATACAACTCTTACCTTGACCCTATTCTACAGATGCAGACTCTTCCATCTATATATAATATAAAAGAGAAATATGGACGGGATATGTATGTATTTTTGTAAGTATGTCTGTCCGAATTGTTCAGATAAAACTATGATAGATATCAAAAAAGTGTGAATGAAGACCCCCAGTAAAATTGTCATATCTACCCAAAAAAATTATCAGACCTTTAAAATTCCCAACCATTCCCGAGATTTGGGCCTTTTCTAACGGGCAAAATACCCCATAAGAAATACACAGGGAGTAGAGACGCGAGGACTGTTGAGTTTTTTTCCTCCCACAGAGTTTTACCTTCAATTTTAGTTTTTTTATGTTTTTAGTTTTCTCTGTTGAACATTCGTATTCGCTTTGATCAAAAAAAGAATATTTTGAGCTTTATGACTTTGTATGAAATTTGTACCTACTCCTCACATATCCCAGATTTGTAGCCGTAACCTCCCATAACATCAAGCGGCTCGTTGATGGTGATCCAATATGGAACCTGGGAAATAGATGGTACACCTTGTTGCGTATGCATTCCTTTTTCTACGCCCTGTACCTAATACACCTTGTTGCGTATGCCTCCTTTATCCATAATGGCCATAACGTTGCTTGCGAGACGATCGTAAACCAGGCTTTTCTGAAGGCCAAAATGTCCCATAAGAAATACACAGGGAGTAGAGACGCGAGGACTGTTGAGTTTTTTTCCTCCCACAGAGTTTTAGCTTCAATTTTAGTTTTTTTATGTTTTTAGTTTTCTCCGTTGAACATTCGTATTCGCTTTGATCAAAAAAAGAATATTTTGAGCTTTATGACTTTGTATGAAATTTGTACCTACTCCTCACATATCACTGAAGTTAAGCAATGTTGAGCATGGTTGGTAGCTGGATTAGTGACCACCTAGGGAACTCTTTTTTTCCCTTTAATGTTACTTTGAATAATTTACAAACATACATATCACACTGAAGTTAAGATATGTTGATCATGGTCGGTATTTGGATGGTAGAATATCAGGGAATATTTTTCAAATCCACTCCCCTTTTTTTTTTCTTTATTTAGTCATTAGGGAGCGCGTAGTGCTCCAATGTGAGATGGGCCTAATTTTTCCAGTGCCTCGATTATGCAGTCCCTTAAGACTTACCTTTCTGTAAACTCTTGTACTTCTTCTCATACAATCTGTAGGCTTTAGCGTGCGCTCTCAGTAAGTTGTGGGCCACCAAATAGTCTCCCCTAATAATTTGCAGAGTATTGACAATAATCATCGGATCACTGGAGAACGGTTTGTAGAGATCACAGATAACGAGATGGTCATTCATCAAGGGGGCATTGTCACACAGACTTATCCTCTTCGGTTCTTGCGTCGCTATGGATTTGAAGAAACATCTGTCTTCAGATTTGAAGCTGGTCGCAAGTGTCCCACAGGACCTGGTCTGTACACATTCAAATGTCCTCAGGCAGAAAGACTGTTCAACTATCTACAGAACCACATCCAGGTATGTTTAAGAATGCATTTTTTTATTATTATTATTTTTTTTTTTTTTTACAAGGGCAGATTTTTTTTAGATTAAATTAAATTGATTGAATGTTTTTCATTTCCATGTTCATATCAGTAAGTTAGTTCAATAATATTACTGTTAATGTCGTCTTATTTTTCAAATTTTACTCACAAACATTGTATCTTGGATTTCAGATGAGAAGTAACTCAAATGATGACTCAATATCTCATAGAAGTCATGACGGGAACAATTCTTCCACTGCACATACACTACGCTCTAACCGTACATCCAGACTCAACTCTACCGTGAGCAATGGTGCTCTCAGTCCTACGCTTCCACTCTCTCCACCAGCAAACTGTTATGTCAATGATATGATCCTCCACACAGAGTTGGACAACAGAAGACCAGAGCAGCAAGACAAGCTTCTCAACAATAACCACATTGCTAACATGTATGTTAATCTTGACTTTGGAGTCAATAGTCCCCTATCCCCTACATTCAGCACCACAGATGGCGAGATGTTCCCTTCTATCAGTAACAATAATGAAGACGAGCCTTCACACAACTATGCCAACATTAACCCTGACTACGATGAGACTGTCCTCACACCAAGCACAACCAAACCCCCTGTAGCACCTCTCAACTTTACAACCCCTGTCAACTATTTGGTCCTGGAGTTAGGGAACCCTTCACCTACTCCAACCAGCCCCCTTGTACCACCAGAGTCCCCTAACAAACCAACAGGTGGTTATGCCACCATTGATTTCAATAAGACAACTGCATTATCCCATGCAGTGAGCAGATCCATGAACTCAGAGGACATTAATGAATGTAGTCGTAAGACCAGACACAATTCTTCTATCAGTGATTCTTTTAGTTTTGTCAAATCTGGCTCGGACTCATAACAGATCTTCACATAATATGTTATGTGTTATATTCATTGGGTTTGATTAATCCAAGTAAACATGTCAGCTGATATCAAAATGAAATTAATCTAGATCTGCAAACATGACTAATCATGTCACCTCTGAATTCCATGCTAGTCAAAAATCATATGACTCATCAATCTCCACCGAACAAAATTTGAATGCCAAAGATTTATAATACTCATTTTATTTGACCATTTTTAGTGCCAAAATCACCATGACTTCTAGTTGGAACCAGTGTTTGGTTCATCCTTGTATTATGCCAAAGATTTTATCATGATCTCCCACCAGGGATCTTGTGTGTTTTGTATTGTATTATATTTATCTCAATTTCAAGTTCATTTTTAGTGCCAAAATCACCATGACTTCTAGTTGGAACCAGTGTTTGGTTCAACCTTGTATTATGCCAAAGATTTTATCATGATCTCCCACCAGGGATCTTGTGTGTTTTGTATTGTATTATATTTTTCTCAATTTCAAGTGTCTAGTCTCTACCAAATAAAGTATACATATGTATGTATGTATGCCAAATGAAAGAATTCTCAGAAGTGCCATATTTGTAATCAAACAAATTTAAATGCCAAAGATTTATAATACTCATTTTATTTTATAATGTTTACCCATCGTATTTTATTTATTATTATTACCCATGTGGACTGTCATCTCTATAGTGTAATGTTCTTAGGTAACCGAAGGTTTAAACTCATTT
>NW_007378697.1:78198-89252 GCF_000475195.1 Diaphorina citri
AGATAGAGCGATCAGTGTGTGAACTATGAAATGTGAATGAGTGAATGGATCTCGTTCTTATAATATAATATAAAAGAGAAATATGGACGGGATATGTATGTATTTTTGTAAGTATGTCTGTCCGAATTGTTCAGATAAAACTATGATAGATATCAAAAAAGTGTGAATGAAGACCCCCAGTAAAATTGTCATATCTACCCAAAAAAATTATCAGACCTTTAAAATTCCCAACCATTCCCGAGATTTGGGCCTTTTCTAACGGGCAAAATACCCCATAAGAAATACACAGGGAGTAGAGACGCGAGGACTGTTGAGTTTTTTTCCTCCCACAGAGTTTTACCTTCAATTTTAGTTTTTTTATGTTTTTAGTTTTCTCTGTTGAACATTCGTATTCGAAAAAAAAAAAAAAAGAATATTTTGAGCTTTATGACTTTGTATGAAATTTGTACCTACTCCTCACATTTCACTGAAGTTAAGCAATGTTGAGCATGGTTGGTAGCTGGATGAGTGACCACCTAGGGAACTCTTTTTTTTTTTTGCTTTAATGTTACTTTGAATAATTTACAAACATATACATATCACTGAAGTTAAGATATGTTGACCATGGTTGGTATTTGGATGGTAGAATAAGCCAATAGGGAGTGCAATCTTATTCTCTTGAAGTGCAAAACCAACAGGGAGTGCACAGTGCGACCTTATTCTCTCAAAGTGCTAAGCCAACAGGGAGCGTGCAGCACGACCATATTTTATCAAAGTGCAAAGCCAATAAGGAGCACGTAGCATGACCATATTCTTTCAAAGTGAGAAGACAATGAGGAGTGCGTAGCACGACCGTATTGTTTCAAAGTGTGAAGCTAATGGGTAGTGCGTAGCTTGACCATATTCTTTCAAAGTGAGAAGCCAATAGGGAGCATGTAGCGCGACCTTATTCTCTCAAAGTGCGAAGCCAACAGGGAGCACGTAGTGCAAGGATTCCTACTGACAGAAAATTTTTCTTTTACTAAAATATTCTAAACCGTGGCAAAGCACGTGTAACCTGCTAGTCTTATCATATTTCTGCCTAGGTGAGGTATAGTTTGATGGGTAAAGATCATTGTAGAGTAAGTTCCTTTTTTTTCACTGAAGTTAAGATATGTTGACCATGGTCGGTATTTGGATGGTAGAATATCAGGGAATATTTTTCAAATCCACTCCCCCTTTTTTCTTTATTTAGTCATTAGGGAGCGCGTAGCGCAACCGTATTTTCTCAAAGTGAGAAGCCAATAAGGAGCGCAATCTTATTCTCTTGAAGTGCAAAGCCAACAGGGAGTGCGCAGTGCGACATTCTCTCAAAGTGCTAAGCCAACAGGGAGCGTGCAGCACGACCATTATTTTATCAAAGTGCAAAGCCAATAGGGAGCATGTAGCATGACCGTATTCTTTCAAAGTGAGAAGACAATGAGGAGCACGTAGCGCGACTGTGTTGTTTCAAAGTGTGAAGCTAATGGGGAGCACGTAGCGCGACCGTATTCTTTCAAAGTGAGAAGCCAATAGGGAGTGTGGAGCATGACCATATTCTATCAAAGTACGAAGCCAATAGGGAGCACACAGCACGACCATATTTTATCCAAGTGCAAAGCCAATAGGGAGCAAGTAGCGCAAACGTATTGTTTCAAAGTGTGAAGCTAACGGGGAGTGCATAGCACAACCATATTCTATGGAAGTTCGAAGCCAATAGGGAGTGCATAGTGCAAGGATTCCTACTGACGAAGAATTTTTCTTTTACTAAAATATTCTAAACCGTGGCGAAGCATGTGTAACCTGCTAGTCTTATCATATTTCTGCCTAGGTGAGGTATAGTTTGATGGGTAAAGATCATTGTAGAGTAAGTTCCTTTTTTTTTTTGCCAAATATTCCTAGGTAATTGAAGAAAGCAAATACTTAGTTTTATCTTGCCAGTCCGTGTGGTTCCCGGAGTAAGAATAGGGCCACGGGCTAGTTCCCCCCTGTCGTAAGAGGCGACATAAATGGAACACCAGGGGAGAATCCCCAGTAGCGTCTGATCCCAGAATGGGCGGCTGCACCCCTCCCCTGTAGCGTCTGTCTCAGAATGAGCGGCTACACCAGGGGAGGGTCTACGGGGAGAATCCCCACCCCCTCCCCTCCTGCGCGCTCAGTTTGCCCTGCTACACTGACAAAGCCCTGGAGACCGAAAACATCTCCCGGGATAAGGAGACAACTTTACAAAGCCAACGGTCTTCGGAGCGGATGAGCTGCGTAGAGAGGGCAAACCCCTCCCTTATCTTACCATCCCTGTGTTAGTTCTCCCTCCCTTATGGCTAATACCTCCCTCCCCTCCCTTGGCTTATTCCCCTCATTCGGTTTAATACCTCCCAATGGCTTCAGTCCTAACGGATGACATAAATAAGGTAAGAGAACGCATAAATAAGGAACGGCGAGGAAACATTATATCGGAGCTTAGGAAACGAAACCGCCTATCAAATATTTTTCGTCGAAAATGAGATCTTTAGGTACATGCTTGAAATATTGAGCCAATTAATTCTCTACCAATTAATTCTTTTGTAGCCCTTAATGATGTCAAGTAGCCATGGAGAAACAAACCTTACTGATCATGGAAATCGGAACCCAAGATCCGGCAGGAGGAGGCTACTGATGAACGGCATGAGGATGCAGAAGGCAATTGGAACCCACTGTATTAAAGATCTGATGATATCCTGAAATTTTGTAGCCCTTAATGATGTCAAGTAGCCATGGAGAAACAAACCTTACTGATCATGGAAATCGGAACCCAAGATCCGGCAGGAGGAGAGCCAAGGCTTCTCAGGTCGTCAGCCTGCGAAATCCTGGTGGAAATACAAAATTAAAATCTATAAAGTTCACAATGGGAACGTGGAATGTTCGAACTATGTTAAAAGCCGGAAAACTGGAAGAGGTCAAAGAACAAATGAAGAAAGCCAATCTCAACATTTTGGGAGTATGTGAAACTAGATGGGCTGGCAACGGCGACTTTACATCTGAAGAGTTCAGGATCATTCACAGTGGAAATGAAACACGTGGAAGGAGTGGTGTTGCCCTGATTCTTAAAGGAGAAAAGAATTCATTTTTGGAATAAAATTGTGTTGAGCATTCGTTAGATATACCTACCTTCTTAATTTTACCCTCTATATGCTGTATGACTGTATAATTGTAAACCAGGGCTTATGGCCATAACGTTGCTTGAATTTTGGAGAGAGCTTCAGTGATTACAAACTCCAAAATAATATTGATAAAACTTGCCAGTTTGCCCATTTGTTTCATGTCAAATCATACTTGGTTTGTGTTGTATTGATGAAATACTAATGGCAAGAATATGAAACACTTGAACAAAACTTCATACTCATTAAATTTGTTCAATTTTAATAGGTGCTCCTCTTTTGGATGAAGATATACAAATAGGTAGGTAGAAAGTTAATTAGGTAGTTACCCACTTTATCAACCCAATGTTTGAGTTTGCTTCTGATAAAATATAACAAGCATGATAGGTGCTCCTCTTTTGGATGAAGATATACAAATAGGTAGGTAGAAAGTTAATTAGGTAGTTACCCACTTTATCAACCCAATGTTTGCTTATTCCGACAGAATGCTGGAAAATGGGATGTGTAGAGAGCAGAGAAGATTTGACATTGCCTCCCAATGTTTTTCAAATCACCAGTCCTGTTTGTAAACAAGACATCTATGGAAATATAGACCTGGTAAGTTGCTTCCACTTTTCTTGATCATAATACTATGTGAATCAAAACTGGATCAAAAATGGCTGAACCAATGAGATTATGAGATTTTGCTGTGTTTACCTATGTCCAAAGCAGAATCTCATTGGTTCAGCCATGTCACATGTGTTGTTTGACATACTAAAATACAACTAATTTCGAGTGAAGATCCATTTTCTATTCTGATCAATTTTTTCACTGAAAATTACACATGCAAATATATTACTGTTGGGTGCTGCTCTGCACTAACTTTCTAGATGCCTGAGACCATTAGCGTATTTTCCTTTCTTAATGTTAATACGTTTTTTGGTGGTGAGGATAAAGGTTTGGTAGTGGGGGTAAAAATTGACGATTAAAAAAAATCAGCTGATGAAATTTTAAATTTTACTGCCAAAACTTCCTGTATTCCTAATGTAAAACAAGATGGCGGATCGTAATGCGAGAAAAAAGCTACATTACAAAATTCGTGAAAGGAGAGGAGGGGAAGTTAATGTACATTAACATTTGAGAAAGAAAAATTCGAATTAAGCTAGTTCATCGCAGAGTCAAATTAAATTGATCCCAAGGGAAGGTATCTAAACTTGGACCCTTGAAAAATGAAGTGTGCCTGAAGGAATGTCAATCCACCCGATGTCATAATGAATAATAATTTGTAATTTTATACCTACCTGTACTAGTCTTAAACTGTACTTAAACTTACACTGTACTAGTCTTAAAAATAAGTGAGAAGAGATTCAACATGGAATATCTAATATTTGTCATAACTTATAACCTTTCTGCTTAACTAATAGCATGTTATTAACATTAGTGAAGCAGAAAGGTTCTGCTTGACTAATAATATGTTATTAGTTGAGCAGAGAGGTCAGTAAGCAGAGAGTAACTGGACGTATCACTTTCAGTCCGCTAGAAATGTTTTCCAGAAGTTTGCCGATTTCTTGGGAGTCCGTGATCTATTGGGACTGGAAAAATCAACATGGACTATTCCGAAGCGACATCTGGAAAAATGGGTGAAATCAAGTGTTGATAGTTTGGTCATGAAACCTTCGCCTAAGGCCAGTGGATCACATATAATGACAAACAATATTGATAGAGGTTCAAAGTCACTACAATCTGTACATGCATATAACTGCTAAGGTTTTTAGCGGGGGTTTTACTCTCCATTTGGCACGGCGCGGCGGTGCCACAAGCTACAAGCTTCCTCATATTAAAACCTCACCCATCCTGAGTAGAACCGGGAAAAGCCGGCAGCACACGACTGTCCAGACTCCAGATGGTCACCCATCTGGATACCAACCACGCGCGGTGTTGCTTGACTACAGGTATCCAATGAGAACTGGCGGATTCAAAGTGCTATTGCTACGCCACACCGCACCGCTAGCTATTGAATGACTGCATCAGTATCAGTTAATAGTTAAGCAATGTTGGTACTTACCTACTGATGTTTTTCCTCCCAGTGATAGTTAAATTAATTGACTTACGTGTAAAGAAGAACACAAGTAACTTGTACTCTTCACATTTGGGAGGAGTTTTATTGTTTATTCAGATGAGTATAGGTCACGTGTGTTCTTCTTTTCAAGATAAATCTTCACAAAGTCACGTCAGAATCTATCATTATGACTTACGTGTATCCATCCAACCATTCAAAGTTATCCAGTATGGACCACGCTGTGTATCCAATGATATTACACTTGTCATTGACCAGAGCCTTTTGCATGGCACGAATATGAGGAAGTGAAACTGGGCTGCGTTCCTGAAAGCTATTTTAGAAATTTGCACTCACAAAATTTATTTAAGTAGGTATTATCTACCTATTACGTACCTACATACATAGATACCTATTTACCTACCAGTCCTACCACGTACGTATACCTTCCTACTTACCTAGTTATAGGTAGGTAATGATGGTTCTATTATAGGTACTTATACCTAATGTTGGTCTTATTATAGGTAATGTTGTGCAATGTTTTCAAAGGTTTTCTGCTATAATATGACCTTTTAACTTTTACGATTACGAAGCGCAAAATACAAATTCCGAACTGAGAGTTTTATTTATAACCCGAGGAAAACCGAATTTCAAGTGTCTAGTCTCTACCAAATATAGTATACATATGTATGTATGTATGTATGCCAAATGAAAGAATTCTCAGAAGTGCCATATTTGTAATCAAACAAATTTAAATGCCAAAGATTTATAATACTCATTTTATTTTATAATGTTTACCCATCGTATTTTATTTATTATTATTACCCATGTGGACTGTCATCTCTATAGTGTAATGTTCTTAGGTAACCGAAGGTTTAAACTCATTTTATGGTTGGCTCTAATGAATAGAATTTCTCGAATGTGTGAAAAAACGACATATTATTTCTATTTTTTATTCGAACTATTAGGAGTAATAATTATTATACATTTTGAAGAATTTCTTTTATTAGAGCAATCCAATTATGTAGTTTGACCCTAAATGTGCATGTTTGTACAAAAATAGGTTAAGTAATAGATAGACATGGTTGGCTCTAATGAATAGAATTTCTCGAATGTGTGAAAAAACGGCATATTATTTCTATTTTTTATTCGAACTATTAGGAGTAATAATTATTATACATTTTCAAGAATTTCTTTTATTAGAGCAATCCAATTATGTAGTTTGACCCTAAATGTGCATGTTTGTACAAAAATAGGTTAAGTAATAGATAGATATTTAATGGGTGAAGAGTGAAATTGTTAGAATAAAATATACCTTTTATATCCTGCCCGAAAAGGACTGAAAATTCCCTTTATCCCATCAGTCTAAACAAGGTCTCGCATATTTGATGGGAAAGTAATTCAGATATTTTTTAATTTCAAAAAACTTTGCTTAAAGTTGAAAAAAAAAAAGCAAATTAAAAATAGAAGGACCACAGACTAGTGTAGACACTGCCTTATTAAATATCTATCTCAAAACAATACTGCTTATTTTATTTTTATTTAGCATCAAACATATTTTATTGTATTATGTAATCGAGCGCTTATTTTATTTCGTTTTACAATAATGTTTGTAATGTTGATGTTGCATACTATAGGGACCTCAATAGTAATTTACTACCATTTCATCAGCTTTGTACCTACCTACTAAAATTTCATGAAGGATTGTATTAATTTTAGTGTGAATAATTCAGCGGGTTGGCGTAGAAACGACCTATAACCTGTATCTGTAACTGGAAGAAGAAAAAAAATCTGATATATTTAAGGCTATATGTAAGTCGTTTTTGTATCCAAACTCCTCAATTATTATGTAGATTAGTTATTTGAGAATCAAGCACCCCAAAGTTGGTAGGTAGGTACGCGTAGTTTTTAATTATATTAAAATATTATTAGTCGTGAATTTTATAAAATAGTCATTAGCTCGTGTAGTCACAAACCAAAAAGAACTTTTACCCCGTAATTTTATTGCTCAGAGGTGATTGCTCAATCTGAGAGGAGGGTTTGTCCGAAAAAAAAATCTGATATACTCGTATTTAGGGTATACGAGTATCTAAGTCGTTTTTGTATCCAAACTCCTCAATTATTATGTAGATTAGTTATTTGAGAATCAAGCACCTCAAAGTTGGTAGGTAGCTACGCGTAGTTTTTAATTATATTAAAATATTATTAGTCGTGAATTTTATAAAATAGTCATTGGCTCGTGTAGTCACAAACCAAAAAGAACTTTTACCCCGTAATTTTATTGCTCAGAGGTGATTGCTCAATCTGAGAGGAGGGTTTGTCCTCTATTCTGTCAAATGTATAGGACTTGACCAATCACGTACATGGAAATGAACTTGGCCTTGGGTCTTCATTATACAGCTTGCAAGACAGCGAGAGTTAGCATGTTAGTATAGGACTTGACCAATCACGTACATTGAAATGAACTTGGCCTTGGGTCTTCATTATACAGCTTGCAAGACAGCGAGAGTTAGCATGTTAGGGGCATTGCCGTAGACTGCAGACTTCTTTATTTAATAAATCATTGCAAACCCCCTTATTGCATGAATTATTCTACGTACAGTTATAGCCCGTTCACACTGCACGAAAGTTTTCTTCGTCAGGATTTTTTTTTTTTCGTGAGGCGTATACAATTGAAAGTGTGTTTATATTGCCAACGAAGAAAAAAGCGGCTAAAATTGTAACTTCAGATGAAGAAAAATTCGTGCAGTGCAAACGGGCTGATACGATGATGATTAAAAATACCAGTAATACCTATTACCTCTTGCATAACGAATATTCGTTGATTCGTTCACTTTCCCATGCTAATTCAGCGGGCTGTATGATGAGATTACTGTGTGATTGTTCTCCTATGTCAGAGTTCTCTTTAGAGTCCGTCTTGCCAAGCTTTTCATAGTAGAATTTATTGAGATAGCCATTAGTGAGGTGTGTCCTTACTGAGTGAATTTTGGATTTTGGAATATTTTCCCTTGAATGCTTAAAGTGTAAACCCTTAAAGTTGGGGCTTAAATCCTCAAGGCTTGAAAGTTTAAACCCTTTAAGCTTAAAGGCTCAAGTTGGAGGAAAAATCTCGTTTTGGGGCCTCAGGAGATCCTATAACAATTTTTGATTCCAAAAAAATGACCCGAGTCCAATACTTTTTCGTGCCCTTGTAGGCATAAGTTCGCTAGCTCCTTGTACATATCCGTAATAGAAGTTCAAAATATTGCCGAGTGTCCAAATTCAATATGTTAAAAAAAGTGCCAATTTCCAAAATTCATAAGATAAGGAAGACGCACCTTTAGATACAAATGTAGATCTTCATTAGTTTTAATACTCATCCAATAACAGGTGATATCGAATAATATATCACATACCCCTCGGTACACAAAAAAAAGTATTTCACTGAACCGACATCTATTTTTTAGTCCGTCCTTCCTTTATTATTACTAATAATAAAAGGTATAGTGGACGGACTATTGTATTCGCTTCGGTGTCGTCTGTCGGTCTGTCTGTCGGTCGGTCGGTCTGTCCCCATAGAAGGACTTATCCAAACCTGGTCGACCTATACAGGGTGATTCAAAAAAGTGTGCAAAAACTTTAACCACATGTTTTTGGGGTCATTTTAGGGGGGGTCAACTCTATAGTAAAGTTCCAAAATTCATAAGATAAGGAAGACGCACCTTTAGATACACATGTAGATCTTCATTAGTTTTAATACTCATCCAATAACAGGTGATATCGAATAATATATCACATACCCCTCGGTACACAAAAAAAAAGTATTTCACTGAACAGAGATCTATTTTTTGTCAAACCAACGTACTATTTGAAAATGGATTTTTCTAAAATCTATTTCTTACTGTTGAGTTATTAAAGCTAATGAGCTAGTCGTACATATTTTAAATTAGGAAGCTGTCTTTAGTGCTGAACACAGTTTACGTTTTAAAACAATCTGATAGTCGTACATATTTTAAATTAGGAAGCTGTCTTTAGTGCTGAACACAGTTTACGTTTTAAAACAATCTGATTGCTGTAGAGCTCGTTCTCTAACCAATCAGGATCAAGAAAAATGTGGTCACCACCGAAGGCACTTCCGTAGGCAACTGCCTATGTACAGATTTATAATATAAAGGCCTAATTTATATGATTTTAATAAAAAAAGCCCATATTTTACTAGTTGTTACCCCTGTAAGAAAGGAAATAAAATGTCCAGTACACATTAAAAAGTTTCATTGAATACAGGCTGCCTATGTACAGATTTATAATATAAAGGCCTAATTTATATGATTTTAATAAGAAAAAAAGCCCATATTTTACTAGTTGTTACCCCTGTAAGAAAGGAAATAAAATGTCCAGTACACATTAAAAAGTTTCATTGAATACAGTCTGCTCAATGTGGCTCATCGGCAAATAGGAACATCGGGTGACCATTTTCAGGTAGGTTTCTAAAAACCCTTTTGTTTCATAGAGATTTAACTTCACTGTATAACTGCTAAGATTTTTAGAGACGACCGTATGCTAAAGTATTGGGTGACGGATTTTACCCTCCATTCCGCGACAAGCTACCCGTCTCATTAACCTCACCCAGTCTGAGTTGAGCCGGGGAACGCCAGTAGCACGGGATTGTTCAGATGGTCTCCCATCCAGATATCAACCACGAGCAACTTTGCCTAACTTCAGCGAATCACTGGGAACTGGTGAATTCTACATAAAAGTTAGTCTTAGCATTATTCAGTTCTGTTCTACCTATTTGTAATTCTACTCGTATTTTATTCAGTTCTATTCTATTTGTAATTCTACTCGTATTTTATTCAGTTCTATTCTATTTGTAATTCCACTCGTATTTTATTCAGTTCTATTCTATTTGTAATTCCACTCGTATTTTATGACTTTGAAACATCACCGAAGTAAGCGCAACTGATCTATTGTCCCGATGGTCTCCCATCCAGATACCAACGAAGCGCAAGTTTGCCTAACTTCAGCGAATCACTGGGAACTGGTAAGTTCTACATAAAAGTCATTCTTAGCATTATTCAGTTCTATTCTATTTGTAATTCTACTCGTATTTTATTCAGTTCTATTCTAACTATTTGTTTCATTTCAGATCTTTCTATCTGGCGGGGAAAGGAGGCGGTTGTCGTTTGCAACGGAGCTTCTTCGTATTTTATTCAGTTCTATTCTATTTGTTATTCTACTAATCTACTCGTATTTTATTCAGTTCTATTCTACCTATTTGTTTCATTTCAGATCTTTCTATCTGGCGGGGAAAGGAGGCGGTTGTCGTTTGCAACGGAGCTTCTGTCAGATCCTGATCTGTTCTTCTGCGATGAAGTCACTTCAGGTGAGTATCTTCATTTTATTCTCAAGACTTATTTGAATCAAAAATAGCATTTTGTTTTATTCTTGGGATTTTTTGTTTAATGTACTAATTCCCAATGGATCACTGAAGTTAGGCAACGTTACGCTTGCTGGTATCCAGATGGCTGACCATCTGGGCAATCACGTGCTGCTGCCTTCCCGAGGCCAACTTGGGCTAGGTAAGGTGTGAGGAGGGTAATCTTAGCAGTTATGCGTGACGTTCAACCCCTATCAAATAAACGAAAATAATTCAATGTGATCCACTGGATTTTAGCAAAGGGGTTAGGGTTAATATCGATTAAAGTATTATTTTCAACACCTCCCCAGGATTGGACTCATATTCCACACTCAATCTGATTTCCACCATGAAGCAAATGGCCACCGATCACCAGAAGACCATCATTTGTGCCATCCATCAGCCCAGCTCGGAGATCCTATTGGGAATAAAGGGAGAACGGGCTCTAGTCTTGATTTTAAATCATTACATGAAAGTAAAATCAAAAAAT
>NW_007378697.1:89333-90553 GCF_000475195.1 Diaphorina citri
AAATTAGGTAGGTAGGTACATAGGTACTGATTTTCTCTAATCACTACGGGCTAAAAAATTCCCGGAGGGACGGGCCCAGCTTGTTGTCAAACCAACTTACTATTTGAAAATGGATTTTTCTAAAATCTATTTCTTACTGTTGAGTATTAAAGCTAATGAGCTAGTCGTACAAATATCCGTAATGGAAGTTCAAAATATTGCCCAGTGTCCAAATTCAATATGTTAAAAAAAGTGCCAAGTTCCAAAATTCATAAGATAAGGAAGACGCACCTTTAGATACAAAAATGTAGATCTTCATTAGTTTTAATACTCATCCAACAACAGGTGATATCGAATAATATATCACATACCCCTCGGTACACAAAAAAAAGTATTTCACTGAACCGACATCTATTTTTTGTCAAACCTGGTCTGCTTCTGATAAAATTTACAAGTATGATAGGTGCTCCTCTTTTGGACGAAGATATACAAATAGGTAGGTAGAAAGTTAATTAGGTAGTTACCTACCCACTTTATCAACCCAACATTTGCTTATTCTGACAGAATGCTGGAAAATGGGATGTGTAGAGAGCAGAGAAGATTTGACATTGCCTCCCAATGTTTTTCAAATCACCAGTCCTGTTTGTGTCAAACCAACTTACTATTTGAAAATGGATTTTTCTAAAATCTATTTCTTACTGTTGAGTATTAAAGCTAATGAGCTAGTCGTACATATTTTAAATTAGGAAGCTGTCTTTAGTGCTGAACACAGTTTACGTTTTAAAACAATCTGATTGGTGTAGAGCTCGTTCTCTAACCAATCAGGATCAAGAAAAATGTGGTCACCACCGAAGGCACTTCCGTAGGCAACTGCCTATGTACAGATTTATAATATAAAGGCCTAATTTATATGATTTTAATAAAAAAAGCCCATATTTTACTAGTTGTTACCCCTGTAAGAAAGGAAATAAAATGTCCAGTACACATTAAAAAGTTTCATTGAATACAGGGTGTTTTCATAATTGTCTGGAAATTTTCATAATTGGAAGTTGTTTTTTTGTGTACGTGAGGATACCGAAAAAAAAACTTGGAAAAAGAAAAATATGCGTCAGTAACGAAGTGATAGTCCTGAGAACCCCTAGTACCAGAGCTGAGGAGTATAAACATTGAGAAACTATTATAGGCTCGCTATACTGTAGTAATAGAAATAAAAAATTAATGGCAGAGCCCTAGGCGACTTA
>NW_007378697.1:94567-97111 GCF_000475195.1 Diaphorina citri
TTTGATGGGAAAGTAATTCAGATATTTTTTAATTACAAAAAAACTTTGCTTAAAGTTGAAAAAAAAAAAGCAAATTAAAAATAGAAGGACCACAGACTAGTGTAGACACTGCCTTATTAAATATCTATCTCAAAACAATACTGCTTATTTTATTTTTATTTAGCATCAAACATATTTTATTGTATTATGTAATCGAGCGCTTATTTTATTTCGTTTTACAATAATGTTTGTAATGTTGATGTTGCATACTATAGGGACCTCAATAGTAATTTACTACCATTTCATCAGCTTTGTACCTACCTACTAAAATTTCATGAAGGATTGTATTAATTTTAGTGTGAATAATTCAGCGGGTTGGCGTAAAAACGACCTATAACCTGTATCTGTAACTGGAAGAAGAAAAAAAAAATCTGATATATTTAAGGCTATATGTTAGGTACCAGTTCCCAACGGATCACTGAAGTAAAGAAACGTTGCCCTTAATCGGTATCTGAAATCTGGATAACCCAAATCTTCTAGCGTCCAAGACAAAATGTGGTGGCTATTTCGGGGTGAACTCAGCCTGTTGAGGACAATTCAATTTTTTAAATTCTCAGTGAAATGGCGAGCCAGTATGGTTTGAGTATGAAGAGTCTTAGAGGGTGTGATTTTGGGCTCATTTTGAACGGACCTAGACGAACCCACAATTGGAACGGACCTAGACAGACTCTCTTGGTTTACACGTTCCTGTCCTAACTTTATTTTCTCTATATTTTGCAGGCAGAAAAACTTGGCCTGACCCTGTCCTGGAGCAGCCTGTCAGTGTATCTGGTCAAAAAGTCGACCTCCTTCTTGAAAACCAAGATCACCACCAAGAAACTCGTCAACAATGGTAAGTGAAGTCAGGGAAGATTGACTTTTACAGCTGTTTGCCCTTATACCTAAACCTCAAAAGTGGGCTTTTTGTTTACCATATTATAATAACTTTCATTACGCTTTTTTACAGTGACGGGAGTGGCCAAGGCAGGAACACTGACGGCAGTTATGGGAGCAAGGTAAATAAATAAATATTTGTATCCTACTTCGACAGATATTGTATATAGATCAGTTGCATACTTGGGTGATGTTTCAAAGTCATAGAGCAGGAAAAATGAGGACCAACGGAATTTTTCTTTTTGTTCTACGACTTCTAGATCCCGAGATAAATCGATTAAAAAATGCCGGTAAATCGTGAACTTTGACGTCACGGCATACGCAGCCGTAAGCGATGACGTCACATCAAATGTCCCGAGCAAAGCTCCCTCGCAGGCTATCATCGCAAAATATTGGGACGCGAGGAGGAAAATGACCTGATAGTCAATTCCCAGCATTTGATACCAACCAACCAACCAACCAACCATATTTTATATACATATTTTTATATATTTTCTCAAACTTTCAGACAAGGCTACGAGTGTCCCATGAACTACAACCCGGCCGATTTCTTCATCAAAATCCTCGCGGTCACCCCAGACGATGAGCAAAACTCGCACAAGCGTATCAAACGCATATGCGACGCCTACGTAAGCAGCGATTCCGCCCAGTCTATGGACGGCTTTATACACGATGAGCTGACCAACTATAGTGCACCTAAGTTGAACTTGGCGGATTTCAAGCCAACCAACTGGTTGACCAGATTCCTTCTGTTGACGTTTCGACTTGAGGTGGACATCTTTAGGAACCGATCATACTTGTCGTTCCGACTGATCCAGAAATTGGTGAGTGAAGATTTTTTTTTCTTTCTTTTTAGTTTTTATCGTCCCGAAATCAAAAAAGAAGGAAAAGAATACAGAATATGAGAAAGCCAGCCGTTCCGAGGACGAACCTTATCTGTGTCGTATAAAGTTCGTCCCGGGCGGGAACCAAAGCCGTGGCCTAGCGCTCTCTTCAGCTTGGAGGGTAGCACGTTTGCCTTGTACGCGCTAGGTTACGGGTTCGTCCTGTCAGTTTTCGGACGACAAGACCTATTTAATAACTAAATAGGTTCATGTGAAATTATTGTTAACTTCTACAGATTCTCAGAGACAGGTCGGTACAGTCTACAAGTATTCTCCCAGAATATCTGTCGGCAGGAGTAAGTTATTGGGCCTTTACCCATTCGTCGGTGTGCTTCGTCAATCGAGAAATACAGCGAGCAACAAACACGTCGTAAAAAATAGTAGTAGTTGTTATCTTCTAAGTTCGAGAGGTAGTTATAATATACCTACGGTATACAATATATCATAGAGGTATATACGTTCATAAAGGTACCTATATGGTATACAGAGAGGTAGTAAGGAAGGCGAAACATTTCAGCTATTTAACCAGCGCACTGCTATTGTTCAAGTCAGTCTTGTACAGGGTATTTAGAATGGCCTTTCTTTATTTTAAGAGCGGGGTTCACCCCGTTTACCTAATCAGAATTGAGATCAATCTAGGATTGAGCTATACCTACCCAGTTCAATCCAGAATTGAAGCCAACTCCGACTTCGTAAAACGCGGTCTAACTGGTAAGGTTTTTTAGTGACGGGGGTTACTCTCTATTCG
>NW_007378698.1:0-7591 GCF_000475195.1 Diaphorina citri
TGAAGCAGACCAACAACGAGAGCAAGCCCGTACGTTGATCTCTTTTGTTGAACTTTGCAGTTCTGCGTCGGGTCTGCAGGTCTGCATTCTACAGTTACATTCTACACTACTCTACAGTTCTAAGAGACCTGTATTCTTATCTTCAGTTGAAACTGATCTGCATTCTTCCATACTCAAAAAGTTCACTTTGAAGCTTTCAAGTTGAGTTGTTTTTGGTGCACACATTCCTGAGCACAGGATATTAGGGTACCAGAATCTGGCAGACACTCAGACACATTTACCGAAACAGTATCAAGTGTTTTCCTCTTTAAAAGTTTACAGTGCAGATTGTACCAGACAAATGAATGCACGGTTAGCCCGGTGGTAACGCGCTTGCCATGCAGAAGGTCCCGAGTTCAAAAACGGCGATGAAACAATCATCTCTTCTTTTTTTTTCATCTCTTCTTTCTTTACAGTGCTGTAGAGACTACACGGTCTTTCCAATCGGTAAGCTACCATTCATTGTTTATTGATGTTGAAAGTCTGTGATGTTGATATTCTATTGACCTTGGTTCAAAAACGGCGATGAAACAATCATCTCTTCTTCTTCTTCTTCTTCTTCTTTTTTTCATCTCTTCTTTCTTTACAGTGCTGAAGAGACTACACGGTCTTTCCAATCGGTAAGCTACCATTCATTGTTTATTGATGTTGAAAGTCTGTGATGTTGATATTCTATTGACCTTTCCTGATCAAAAACGTCCACTGTGCTCGAAACTCATAAATCTCAACTCTAATGTGGGTCGCCGTGAGCATAAAAAATATGTTTACAATAAGCAACCTGCATCTGGATGCCTTGTTTATAATCTGTCTTGTAATATGTTTACAATAAGCAACCTGCATCTGGATGCCTTGCTTATAATCTGTCTTGTATAAATCCATATTGATCCTTCGTCTACAGACAGGATATAACGGTTTGGATCAATAGTTATGTTGACAGAAGACAATATCGTGTTTATGTTACCATGGTAACAATATCTGTGATCCTATGGGGTCTGGGTTCAAACCCCACTGGGGATGGAAGCTAGATGATTTATGTTATCAAACCAGATAATGCATTATTTCTATTATAAAGCGCCATAATGGTGTCTTGATAGATACCAGCACAAGACATTCCCTAGAAATTCATAATCAACAAGTAACCGAAGTACCGTGCCCAAAAACCAAACAAGCTTGATAACGGGATTAGATATTGTGCTTCATGATGAAATAACTTGACAGGAATTGAAAATTGGAGCATTCCAAGGCGAGACAAGTTTAAAACTTTTTAATGAAGAATTTAAAGCAATAATTAAGTTCGGTTGATGACTTTCAAGTTTCAAATTTCGTAATAATGGATTTAAAAAACACTTGAAATTCTCGTATATGCCGATACCGCTCAAATAGGACCTTAGCTTTCTTAAATCTTATCTCTATCTTTGGGATCAGACCAAACTAAAAGTTCAATATCTATAATGGTGGTGAAAATACAACCAAACCAAAATACGTCTTGTTTAACTTCATCATCCCTACCAATTCTGTCTCTTCCTCCGATCCGAGAAAGACCGCCGTGAAGAGACAACTAGCTTCTTTTGAATGACTGAACCACCCAGGTCGGCAAAGCCAAAACCATTCCAGAGTTTAGATGACCAGATAGCAAAACCACCAAGCTCGATGTGTGGCATAACCAAAGTCCGTGTTTTACATAGTTACCTACATAACATAGGTGAATGTTACATAGTTACCTACATAGTTAAATACATAAGTAGGTATGTACTCGTACATAAATCATTATGTTTCTATTTCTACTGATGACTAATAAATGACATATTTATTGTATAGGTACCCAGACGGGTTAAGGGCGTGCGTATCTTTTGCCAAGGAATGTTCGGAATTCTTCTATTACTTATCGCTCGCGTGTTTTAAGTTTCATGTCGATTAGGGCATTGGTTTCCAATCATTGTTTCTCAGGAGAAATTGTCTGTGTTCAATGCTTAGAAGATACAGTTCTATAGAATCTGTAGGAATTGCTTATAAGATACTCGTATACTTCTATTTTCTATAGGACATAGAGATTGTTTGGTTCTAAGCTTCCATTCCTGACCAGATCATATAGGTGACTCTGGATACGGAATCATGATCTGCAGGTACCTCGGTTGCCAAGTGATGAAGGGCATTCTCAACCTGGAAGTACTCTGTTCAAATCCCATCCGGGACGGAAACTTCCTAAAATTCTCCGTTCCCGAATTCTTAGGTATTGATCATGAATGTAAAAGAATATACCTTGACGTAATTTGAACTTATAAGATACTCGTATAGTTCTATTTTCTATAGGACATAGGGATTGTTTAGTTCCAAGCTTCCATTCCTGACCAGATCATATAAGTGACTCCGGGCACGGAATCAGGATCAGTCTACAGGTACTTCGGTTGCCAAGTGATGAAGAGCATTCTCAACCTGGAGGTACTCTGTTCAAATCCCGTTCGGGACGGAAACTTCCTAAAATTCTCCGTTCCCGAATTCTTAGGTATTGATCATGAATGTAAAAGAATATACCTTGACGTAATTTGAAAGCGGTTTCGAGGTACTACTATCTCTTTTTCCAGCAATCGATTGAAATCAGTCAACGAAGTCAGGATCTAATCTAACCCTGACGGTACACCAGCTTATCTGAAACCTCATATTTCGAATCTCAAATCATTTTTCATTCTAACTTCTTGTACGGTTTACGATATTCTCTTCTGTTTCTTGAAGAGCCCCACATGAAAGTTCAGCTTCTAGGCTCCTTTGTAACTTTATTTTTTAATGTTTATCAATATTCTACAATATTGTGAAACACACGTTAAACACAAGTCAGGATCTAACCTAACCCTGACGGTACACCAGCTTATCTGAAACCTCATATTTCGAATCTCAAATCATTTTTCATTCTAACTTCTTGTACGGTTTACGATGTGCTCATATTAGAAGGTCCATAGTTTTTAATAGCTGTAGGCTCAGCCTATAAAATACCCGAAGTCCAAGGCTTTCATGGTGATTTAATTGTCATTAAATAACACGAAACAAAACACTAGGCTCAAAACAGCTCTAAGCCTATGTAGAAATCTAGATTTTGACTATGAATAGCTTAATTGTCATTAAATAACACGAAACAAAACACAGGGCTCAGAGCAGCTCTAAGCCTAAGTCCATGTAGAAATCTAGATTTTGACTCTGAATAGGGCATAATTTAAACGGATCTAGGGACAAATGGACAATTTACATCCAAGACCGCCATTTGGAAGTTGGCATTACTGGCATTTCTCACGGAGGTTTAAGGATATAGTTGGCTGTTGGCCGGACCTAAACACCTTCATACAATCCCCACATGACTAACATGACTCATAAGTTAGACTTAAGCACCATTTGTCTATGAATAGTGCATAATTTAGACGGACCTAGGGACAAATGGACAATTTACGTCCAAGACCGCCATTTGGAAGTTGGCATTACGGGCATTTCTCACGGAGGTTTAGGGAGATAGTTGGCTGTTGGCCCGACCTGAACACCTTCATACAATCCCCACATGACTAACATGACTCATAAGTTAGACTTAAGCACCATTTGTTTCGCCAGAGACTTGCTAAGTTTTTCTTCTCTGTCATAAATAATAGAGTTGTGCGTGCATATATTTTCAGACTTTGTGTTTTATGTATAGTGTTAGTAATGTTCGTGTTCATAGTAAAACTAAAAGGTAAATGTTCGAAATAAACCTTTGAAAACCCCTCTCAAAGGGTGTAAAAAAGTACTTTCGTGTTTGTGAACAGTCCTCAAACTTTCTTATACTCGTATGTACCTAACGTGTTTACGCCTGCGGATTGTTGAATTCAATTTCTAAAGTGGCAAATTTAACACATACTCGTATTACTCGTATCCATGACGTTTGCAACCCTGAAATATCTCTTGATATTAAAAACCTTCCTCTCTTTCAAATATCTTTTGAAGAACCTTCTTTTCTATCTTCAAAAAGTAGAGCAACAAAATTTGTCAGTATCGGAACTGAAACTGACGTCTGACACGTTAAAACACACAATGTGTAAAATGGAAATAAAATCCACAGGCAGATTATTCGGGTAAGCTTTTCAAAAAACGAGCAATGCAAACAAAACTGTGAATTGAAACATTTCAAACAAACATGAATGTAAACATAAAGGATATTGTACGACATGATGTTCAATGGAAATAATATACATTTTGCGGAGGTGGCAGATGTAAACAAAACTACTCCATTGATTGTCGGTGTTGTAAATAGTGAAATTCAATGTTCTGATTTCATGAATAAAACTCCAGCCATGGCTATTGATATTGGAGTAAACCCTCACCATAATGATCTACACAGCTTCCAAATTCCCCAATGCCAACGAACAGTACAAAATGGAACAACTCAACATTACTTCAAGAAAAGTATATTCAAGGTCGGACGTAATCTCTTTCTTGAAGTCTTCAATCTTCATACAAGTAATGAGCTATCATCATCAGACCATCTTCTCAATGCAGTCTGGAATCAATTCTTCCTAAGCACCTGAAGAAATGACGAGTATTTCTTTGAAGTTTCAGATTGTTCTCAGATGAACGCTTTGTATTCTAGTTGGGTTATCGCCAGTACCAGGGCTGTATCCAGGATTTTATTGAGGGGAGGGGCCCAAGAGTCCAAACAGTGCCTCGGAGCGGGGAGGGGGATGCTCCAAATTTTCAGTGTCCACACCGTAGTGAAGGTAAAAATGAAGCCCGGGCCCCTCGGCCCCTCTGAAATCTGCCCTGGCGAGTACATCATCCAGTCATAGAGTTAGTGAGCTCATTATCTTCATCATCACGTACTGTATCAAAGACCTGAATGTCCCTCCCATGTTAGAAGTGACGTATGGAATGTGATTACTGGGATTGCCAACATTTGAAGCAGACCAACAACGAGAGCAAGCCCGTACGTTGATCTCTTTTGTTGAACTTTGCAGTTCTGCGTCGGGTCTGCAGGTCTGCATTCTACAGTTACACTCTACACTACTCTACAGTTCTAAGAGACCTGTATTCTTATCTTCAGTTGAAACTGATCTGTGATTGGTATACCATACTAACTTGAAAGAGGTATTCCAACCACTTTCTATTCTATGAGTACCTACTTCCATGAGTCTGTGACATAGATGTATAATACCTGCTTTTAGAGGAAATATCTTCACAATTTATTTCAAGTACGAAAGGAAATAACACGTACAGAAAATTTGTTCATTTCAGTACAATGGCACTTCACAGAACACTCCATTTCAAATTGTATGAAAGGAAACATACCTTAACAATGTTATTCTACGAAAG
Organism: Diaphorina citri; assembly: GCF_000475195.1. Lineage (NCBI taxonomy): Eukaryota > Metazoa > Arthropoda > Insecta > Hemiptera > Psyllidae > Diaphorina > Diaphorina citri. Next base: position 5,362 of record NW_007378698.1, read on the forward strand.
GAAATAACACGTACGGAAATTTGTTCATTTCAGTACAATGGCACTTCACAGAACACTCCATTTCAAATTATATGAAAGGAAAGATACCTTAACAATGTTATTTATGAATTTACGACAGTACAGTAGAAAATGTAGTACCTACCTACATTTTTCAGCATAAAATCATACTAAAGTAACAAATTTGTCAAAGTTTAGAAATTGCAAAATTGGATCCCTAGGTGAAATTTGAATAACTACAAAAGGGAGAATAATGTTGAACAATGTGTAATAATATGTCTGTGTATGTCTGCATAGGAAATTCGTTTGAATACTGTAGCTGTAATTGCAAACGTAACACTAGAAATCATTATTTCAAATTGCATCGAGGCCGAGGCCTGAAGGAATCCAATATTGTGAACACGATTGGTATACCATACTAACTTGAAAGAGATATTCCAACCACTTTCTATTCTATGAGTACCTACTTCCATGAGTCTGTGACATAGATATGTACATATTACCTGCTTTTAGAGGAAATATCTTCACAATTTATTTCAAGTACGAAAGGAAATAACACGTACGAAAATTTGTTCATTTCAGTACAATGGCACTTCACAGAACACTCCATTTCAAATTGTATGAAAGGAAACATACCTTAACAATGTTATTTATGAATTTACGACAGTACAGTAGAAAATGTAGTACCTACATTTTTCAGCATAAAATCATAGGTAATAAAGTAACAAATTCGTCAAAGTTTAGAAAATTTAGAAATTGCAAAATTGCATCCCTAGGTGAAATTTGAATAACTATCAAAAGAGAGAATAATGTTGAACAATATGTAATAATATGTCTGTGTATGTCTGCATAGGAAATTCGTTTGAATAATGTAGCTGTAATTGCAAACGTAACACTAGAAATCATTATTTCAAATTGCATCGAGGCCGAGGCCTGAAGGAATCCAATATTGTGAACATTGCACAAGTTTTGCATTTCAAATAAATATGGAGATATATTACACAAAATGTACGTTGTATTTTTTATTAAAATAAATAGAAATGCAGTTTCAGTCTGCAATACGATGCTAATACAGGGAAATCGAATATCGAAAATGAATTTATTTGCTTACAAATTCACACTAGGATGTAGATGTACCTACATACCTACATTCTACTATGTACCTAGTAGTAGGTATATAAGAAATACCTACATATGTACCTATGTATATTTTAGCTACAACATAGGAAAGTATTGTTTTCCGTCCAATTTCTCGACTTTGAGATATCGAACTAAACTTTGCCCGTTGTCACGATGTCACAATATTCACTATGCTCAAATAGCTCTTGATTTATTGTGCCAAGAGCATTCTCCTCTAACAAATTGTCGTCATCGAAGCAATTTATATTCGAACAGACACAATTTATAGCCTGCATATCACCAGATTCAACACAGTTTAAACGGAATGCAAACGCAATGTGTGTGTAATTCTCATCTAATTGATAACAAATGTAAGAATTTATCGCCCATGTGTTCTCTTTCTCTTAACCCAGTAACGCTCTTTATGGCGATGACGTATGAATCGTCCGTCCTTCATGGTGATGTGATACTTGTGCCAGATTTGGTGTAAAAGCGTCCGATATAACGATATGGATTGAAGTTATTTTTCCCAAAGTTCTCATGAGAATGCATTACCTACCCATGTTCCCATCTTAACTCGACTTACTTGGCTTGAATCCTTAGAAGGACTAGACGTGGAGTCGCAGTTTCAAATCTTTTATTGCCAATTTCTTAAATCTTTACTGATATGCAGGTGTATAACCTTGAATCTTGAATTCTTGAATCTCTAGGGGGAATTTAGGGCCCGAGTTGAAAATCTTTTGTCGCCAATATTCCTAAATATTTACTGATCCCCCAGTGAATATACTTAACCAAGTCCTTACCTGTCGAATCTTGATTTGTCAGGGATACCAGGATATCTTACTCTTGAAATGCTCATGGATAGAATATTCGCTAAGGATGTCTAAGATATTATCTTGACATAAACGTCGTAACTTGTGCGTCTGTTAAAGAGGACTCTTTGTTACTAACCTTTGGTTTACGGGATTAGCTGTACTTGGATTATTTGTGCGCTCGCTGTTCATTATCTTGCTTAAGGCTTGTAAGGAACCGTTTTTCTATGCGCGTGCGGAAATTGGACAGATACCTAGCCCATGGATATGTTATCAGTAACATCAGTGACCATTTCTAATAT
>NW_007378698.1:8418-46644 GCF_000475195.1 Diaphorina citri
TGTCGTCAGGTCTACCTGTGATAGTGAGTGGCTGGCCTCAGACGATCTTGAACCAGTGGAGATCACTTTCCACTGATTTGGTAATGATCTTGTGACGCCAATTATTACGCTTGAGTAGGTTGGACATTTCTGTTTGATTCATTGACTGTCGATGGACTATGGAAGAAGACTTCTTCGGAAATCAAATTACTGTATGAACTTGAGTTTTGTTGGACCTATGAAGAGAAGAGTATCTGGAGTAAGCAGTTGTGCACAGAGAAGGCATCAAAAGAGGAAGCTTGGTTACCCTGTGGTAGCAAAATGTGTTCTGTTCTCCTCTCCTACACGTCTTCAAAAGCAAACTTCTAGTATCTTTCTTGCTAATAAAAATCATCTACCGTGATAAAGATAATCTGAAGCTAAAGAAGACAATGAAAATAGCCTGACTCTCCCATATCTGAACCAAGTGAACATTCAATAAGATCTGATGTTTCCGATACCACTCTTAACTCTAGTTATGAAGCTCTAACTATATCTGAACCAACTGGATACTGGATATTGAATAGCAAATCTAATAGTTCTGATCTTCTGATAGGTACCACTCTTGTTAGTTGTGGAGCATCGCATGTGATCTCAAGTTCCCACAAGCATATCGCATGATACTACGATACCCATGATCGTGAAGAATCACATTCTTAGTTTCGCTCAATTAAGTCCATCGTTTGCGCAATATCCGCTGAACATTCAATAGGATCTGATGTTTCCGATACCACTTTTAACTCGAGTTATGGAGCTCTCTCATAACTGAATCAACTGGATACTGGATATTGAATAGCCAATCTAATAGTTCTGATCTTCTGATACCACTCTTGTTAGTTGTGGAGCATCGCATGTGATCTCAAGTTCCCACAAACATATCGCATGATACTACGATACCCATGATCGTGAAGAATCACATTCTTAGTTTCGCTCAATTAAGTCCATCGTTTGCGCAATATCCGTAATCGATTGTCGGAGCGTCTTCGGGCTAGAGAATTCCAGGAGCCAATTACTTCGATTTCTGAACGCAGACACTTGGGTGATTCCGGGTGACCTTTTCCCCTGAGACTTGGAACTGGTGGGTGAAACTGGTTTTCAGGAAGAAGTAACAAAGCTCTGAGGTGCGTACAACTTGAGGCAGTGTCGTGGTTTGAGAGGAGGAGCTCAGGATGAGGTATTGCCTGTAGTTGTCAATATCAAGGCGCCTGGTAATTAGGTAAACTCAAGGTGTTCTCCTTGCCCTGTAAAAGGGTAGGCTCAGGACGAGAGGAGGGCGAGGGTTCAATCCCAAGTCCCAACTAAGGTATGATCTCCTTGCCCTGTAAAAGGGTAGGTTCAGGACGAGAGGAGGGCGAGGGTTCAATCCCAAGTCCCAACTAAGGTATGTATAATTTTGTCGAGTCTTTTATCTTTTTCTTCATCTCAGTCGAACCTGGATAAACGAGAACCCAAGGGACTAGGTCATTTTTCTCGTTTAAAGAGGTTTCTCGTTTAAGATGTTCAGACCGAAGTCTCGGATGCGCTTCGATATTAGTAAAATGTTTCTATTATGTCTAGAATCCATTGTTGCATACCGCGACGAGAAAGGTTACTGGATTGCAATGTTTACTGCCTAAGGATTCAAGCCAAGTAAGTCGAGTTAAGATGGGAACATAATGCATTCTCATGAGAACTTTGAGAAAAATAGCTTCAATCCCTATCGCTATATCGGACGCTTTTACACCAAATCTGGCACAAGTATCACATCACCATGAAGGACGGACGATTCATACGTCATCGCCATAAACAGCGACTTCAATCCATATCGCTATATCGGACTCTTTTACACCAAATCTGGCACAAGTATCACATCACCACGAAGGACGGACGATTCATACGTCATCGCCATAAAGAGCGTTACTGGGTTAAGAGAAAGAGAACACATGGGCGATAAATTCTTACATTTGTTATCAATTAGATGAGAATTACACACACATTGCGTTTGCATTCCGTTTAAACTGTGTTGAATCTGGTGATATGCAGGCTATAAATTGTGTCTGTTCGAATATAAATTGCTTCAATGACGACAATTTGTTAGAAGAGAATGCTCTTGGCACAATAAATCAAGAGCTATTTGAGCATAGTGAATATTGTGACATGGTGACAACGGGCGAAGTTCAGCTCAGTTCGATATCTCAAAGTCGAGAAATTGGACAGAAAACAATATACTTTCCTATGTTGTAGCTAAAATATACATATGTACCTATGTATTTCTTATACCTACTACTACATAGTAGGATGAGGAAAGTACAATGTAGGTAGGTACATCTACATATTCTACATTATAGTGTAAATTTGTAAGCAAATAAATTCATTTTTGATGTTCGATTTCCCTGTATTACCATCGTATTGCAGTATTGCAGACTGAAACTGCATTTCTATTTATTTTAATAAAAAATACAACGTACGTTTTGTGTAATATATCTACATATTTATTTGAAATGCAAAACTTGTGCAATGTTCACAATATTGGATTCCTTCAGGCCTCGGCCTCGATGCAATTTGAAATAATGATGCTTGATAACGGGATTAGATAATGTGCTTCATGATGAAATAACTTGACAGGAATTGAAAATTGGAGCATTCCAAGGCGAGACAAGTTTTGAACTTTTTAATGAAGAATTTAAAGCAATAATTAAGTTGGGTTGATGACTTTCAAGTTTCAAATTTCGTAATAATGGATTTAAAAACACTTGAAATTCTCGTATATGCCGATGCCGCTCAAATAGGACTTTAGCAATCTTATCTCTATCTTTGGGATAAGACCAAACTTAAAGTTCAATCTATATTATCTATAATGGTAGTGAAAATACAACCAAACCAAAATACGTCTTGTTTCTTCATCATCCCTACCAATTCTGTCTCTTCCTCCAGTTCGAGAAAGACCGCCGTGAAAGGACAACTAGCTTCTTTTGAATGACTGAACCACCCAGGTCGGCAAAACCAAAACCATTCCAGATTTTAGATGACCAGATAGCAAAACCACCAAGCTCGATGTGTGGCATAACCAAAGTCCGTGTTTTACATAGTTACCTACATAACATGGGTAAATGTTACATAGTTACCTACATAGTTAAATACATAAGTAGGTATGTATGTATATGTACTCGTACATAAATCATTATGTTTCTATTTCTACTGATAGGTATTGAAGTATTTTGATTTCTGATGGTCTATTCACGGATACGGACGTATACATAGGTACATAAGAGGATTTTGAACTTGTTATTTCCAATCAGTCTACAACAATGGAGTTGTTTCTTGTTTCTGTCAGCAGTTCCTTTATGTTCATCATACATAGTTACCAGTTAGCATAGGGTCTAAATCTGATCCTTTTTTTTTCGGTGATCTTCTTCCTCTAGAAAAATAGACTTCTTTTGAAAATTGTTTCACCCAATTTTCCCTATGTTTCAGGATAATATTAGAAGTTTGGAACTAAACCTAGAAGACTCCTTAGTAAGATTTTAAGAAAACCAGAAGCATCACCAAAGTTTTGGAGGAAGTAAAGCCGGAGATTCTGTTTGGTGTCGTAAATTTCAATAAATAAACTTGCTCTAATCTAATATTTAGATAGAGGACTGGTAATATAGTTCTATTATAGAATCTGTAGGAATCGCTTATAAGATAGGTACTCGTATAGTTCTATTTTCTATAGGACATAGGGACTGTTTAGTTCTAAGCTTCCATTCCTGACCAGATCATATAAGTGACTCCGGACATGGAATTATGATCGGTCTGCAGGTACTTCGGTTGCCAAGAGATGAAGAGCATTCTCAACCTGGAGGTACTCTGTTCAAATCCCATCCGGGACGGAAATTTCCTAAACTTCTCCGTTCCCGAATTCTTAGGTATTGATCATGAATGTAAAAGAATAAACAATACCTACAATACAATACAATACAGCCATATCGATCTCTTGCGAGATGCGGCCTTCTCAAGAAATTTGTAGATTATGATGCCAAGTAATTATGTAGATTACGCTTCCAGAATTCGCGGTATTGATCGAATTTTTGCCAGTTCTTGCCAACTACTCCTTTCAAATCTTTGTAAAAGAATATACCTTGACGTAATTTGAAAGCGGTTTCGAGGTACTACTATCTCTTTTTCCAGCAATCGATTGAAATCAGTCAACGCTTTACGCAGAATGCTTCGTAAACAAGAAGGTTCTTTGTGGTTTAACGACACAGAATTCACTGGAAAAACCACATCGTCACAATCGATAATATTGTGATTCCAGTTCATGCTATTAGAATCGCTTGCAAGGCTCCATGCTCAGACCAGCCACTCACTATCAGGTAGACCTGACGACAGGTACACCTGATCAGGGCTACCTGACACCTGATGAGCACACACACTATCAGGTAGACCTGACAGGTGCAGCTGAAATGGTCCGTCTATCAGGTCTACTTGATGAGCACACATACTATCAGGTAGACCTGATCAGGTGTACCTGTCGTCAGGTTTACCTGATAGTGAGTGGCTGGCCTCAGACGATCTTGAACCAGTGGAGATCACTTTCCACTGATTTGGTAATGATCTTGTGACGCCAATTATTACGCTTGAGTAGGTTGGACATTTCTGTTTGATTCATTGACTGTCTATGGACTATGGAAGAAGACTTCTTCGGAAATCAAACTACTGTCTGAACTTGAGTTTTGTTGGACCTATGAAGAGAAGAGTATCTGGAGTAAGCAGTTGTGCACAGAGAAGGCATCAAAAGAGGAAGCTTGGTTACCCTGTGGTAGCAAAATGTGTTCTGTTCTCCTCTCCTACACGTCTTCAAAAGCAAACTTCTAGTATCTTTCTTGCTAATAAAAATCATCTACCGTGATAAAGATAATCTGAAGCTAAAGAAGACAAGAAATACCCGAAGTCCAAGGCTTTCATGGTGACTTAATTGTCATTAAATAACACGAAACAAAACACTAGGCTCAAAACAGCTCTAAGCCTATGTAGAAATCTAGATTTTGACTATAAATAGTGCATAATTTAGACGGACCTAGGGACAAATGGAGTCCATGTAGAAATCTAGATTTTGACTCTGAATAGGGCATAATTTAAACGGATCTAGGGACAAATGGACAATTTACATCCAAGACCGCCATTTGGAAGTTGGCATTACTGGCATTTCTCACGGAGGTTTAAGGAGATAGTTGGCTGTTGGCCGGACCTAAACACCTTCATACAATCCCCACATGACTAACATGACTCATAAGTTAGACTTAAGCACCATTTGTCTCACGACAGACTTGCTAAGTTTTTCTTCTGTCATAAATAATAGAGTTGTGCGTGCATATATTTTCAGACTTTGTGTTTTATGTAGTGTTAGTAATGTTCGTGTTCATAGTAAAACTAAAAAGTAAATGTTCGAAATAAACCTTTGAAAACCCCTCTCAAAGGGTGTAAAAAAGTACTTTCGTGTTTGTGAACAGTCCTCAAACTTTCTTATGCTCGTATGTATATGTAGGTACCTAACGTTTTTACGCCTGCGGATTGTTGAATTCAATTTCTAAAGTGGCAAATTTAACACATACCTACTCGTATCCATGACTTTTGCAGCCCTGAAATATCTTGATATTAAAAACCTTCCTCTCTTTCAAATATCTTTTGAAGAACCTTCTTTCCTATCTTCAAAAAGTAGAGCAACAAATTTGTCAGTATCGGAACTGACGTCTGACATGTTAAAACACACAATGTGTAAAATGGAAATAAAATTCACAGGCAGATTATTCGGGTAAGCTTTTCAAAAAAAGAGAAATGCAAACAAAACTGTGAATTGAAACATTTCAAACAAACATGAATGTAAACATAAAGGATATTGTTCAACATGATGTTCAATGGAAATAATATACATTTTGCGGAGGTGGCAGATGTAAACAAAACTACTCCATTGATTGTCGGTGTTGTAAATAGTGAAATTCAATGTTCTGATTTCATGAATAAAACTCCAGCCATGGCTATTGATATTGGAGTAAACGCTGGTTTACATCATTATGATGCCGCTCGGTACATCATAAATGATGACATTATACATTGTATTGACAGATTTGTTGGTGTTTTGTTTGTGAGGAATGTATTTTTGAGCTCTATATAAGGTCTATCAAAAGACCACTGAATTTCAAGACTGTTCGGGACCGACCATATTCGTCAATATTCTCGAAATAATTACTGTAGGTAGTATTTTACTGAGCATTTTACTCATAAAATAATTACACTTAGTATGAATTTATCAAGTAGGCGTTATGAAGGAAGTTACGTCAATAGCGGTGCATATTCGCAAATCGTATTGTTTGCTGCGTTCAGACTTCAGTTTTGTATGGGTCAGCTAATAATGGCAGGTAACAACCAACCAAAAACAGAACACATCGGTATTATTGTAATTATTCCGAATTGTTTGCCAGAAACCTGTCAGCGAAACCCGTCAACATCTTCATCAATCTTCAGCAAGTCCTCACCATAATGATCTACACAGCTTCCAAATTCCCCAATGCCAACGAACAGTACAAAATGGAACAACTCAACATTACTTCAAGAAAAGTATATTCAAGGTCGGACGTAATCTCTTTCTTGAAGTCTTCAATCTTCATACAAGTAATGAGCTATCATCATCAGACCATCTTCTCAATGCAGTCTGGAATCAATTCTTCCTAAGCACCTGAAGAAATGACGAGTATTTCTTTGAAGTTTCAGATTGTTCTCAGATGAACGCTTTGTATTCTAGTTGGGTTATCGCCAGGGGTGCAGCTGAAATGGTCCGTCTATCAGGTCTACCTGATGAGAACACACACTATCAGGTGGACCAGATCAGGTGTACCTGTCGTCAGGTCTACCTGATAGTGAGTGGCTGGCCTCAGACGATCTTGAACCAGTGGAGATCACTTTCCACTGATTTGGTAATGATCTTGTGACGCCAATTATTACGCTTGAGTAGGTTGGACATTTCTGTTTGATTCATTGACTGTCTATGGACTATGGAAGAAGACTTCTTCGGAAATCAAACTACTGTATGAACTTGAGTTTTGTTGGACCTATGAAGAGAAGAGTATGGAGTAAGCAGTTGTGCACAGAGAAGGCATCAAAAGAGGAAGCTTGGTTACCCTGTGGTAGCTAAATGTGTTCTGTTCTCCTCTCCTGCACGTCTTCAAAAGCAAACTTCTAGTATCTTTCTTGCTAATAAAAATCATCTACCGTGATAAAGATAATCTGAAGCTAAAGAAGACAAACAAAATGTGTTCTGTTCTCCTCTCCTACACCTCTTCAAAAGCAAACTTCAAGTATGTTTCTTGCTAATAAAAATCATCTACCGTGATAAAGATAATCTGAAGCTAAAGAAGACAATGAAAATAGCCTGACTGCCTGACTCTCCCATATCTGAACCAACTGAACATTCAATAGGATCTGATGTTTCCGATACCACTCTTATGTAACTCTAGTTATGAAGCTCTACTATATCTGAAACTGAACATTCAATGGCCAATCTAATAGTTCTGATCTTCTGCTACCACTCTTGTTAGTTGTGGAGCATCGCATGTGTTCTCAAGTTCCCACAAGCATATTGCATGATACTACGATACCCATGATCGTGAAGAATCACATTCTTATAGTTTCGCTCAATTAAGTCCATCGTTTGCGCAATATCCGTAATCGATTGTCGGAGCGTCTTCGGGCGATGGAGAATTCCAGGAGCCAATTACTGCTGAACGCAGACACTTGGGTGATTCCGGGTGACCTTTTCCCTTGAGACTTGGAACTAGTGGGTGAAACTGGTTTTCAGGATGAAGTACCAAAGCTCGGAGGTGCGTATACAACTTGAGGTAGTGTCGTGGTTTGAGAGGAGGAGCTCAGGATGAGGTATTGCCTGTAGTTGTCAATATCAAGGCGCCTGGTTAATAGGTTAACTCAAGGTGTTCTCCTTGCCCTGTAAAAGGGTAGGCTCAGGACGAGAGGAGGGCGAGGGTTCAATCCCAAGTCCCAACTAAGGTATGTATAATTTTGTCGAGTCTTTTATCTTTTTCTTCTTCTTTCGCTTATAGGTATTAGCCATTTTATCAATTTCATTTGGGGTCAACAATTGTCAAGCCTTTTATCAAGGAGAATTAAGCTGGTCAGGCCATATCGGAAATCAAACCTAAGGCGGAGTGCTCACTTTAGAAATAGAAACTTATTCGATGAAACTGGTTTTCATGAAATTCAGTGAGCCCCAGCGTTAATATTTTACGCCTTTGATGAAAATCTTTCACTTATATTAGCCATTTTATCAATTTCATTTGGGGTCAACAATTGTCAAGCCTTTTGTCAAGGAGAATTAAGCCGGTCAGGCCATATCGGAAATCAAACCTAAGGCGGAGTGCACACTTTAGAAATAGAAACCTATTCGATGAAACTGGTTTTCATGAAATTCAGTGAGCCCCAGCGTTAATATTTTACGCCTTTGATGAAAACCAGTTCCACCAAAGGCTTTATTCGATGAAACTGGTTTTCATGAAATTCAGTGAGCCCCAGCGTTAATATTTTACGCCTTTGATGAAAACCAGTTCCACCAAAGGCTTTTCTCCCGTGTACACCTCGCCGAACACTCCGGCCATTTCGCGCTACGCCACTCTCAGGACTCAACCTTCGTCTGGCTACATTAGCCCGCTGCATAATTTAACGTCATATACACAGGATTCAAACAATAATACCTGCTGATAGATATAGTGGTATTGTTTCCAATGCTTTGTATTGGAATACAGGACACAGGTGAATGGTACATTCTTCTGAGATCATCCCATTTGATTCAGACTACAAAATGGATTGATGGTAATGTCAAACATTAACGTACAGGGTACCGCCAAACTGAGACACATTGAGCAATGAAAAAATTAATTTTGAAAACAGAATGTGGTACCGGCCATGGAATGTTATTAAGTACGATCAAAGGATTTTGGTTGTTCTTGTTTCTTTACAATAGCTTTAATAAGAGTAGTATAATAAGCGATTACGTTAGTGATAATATGATCTTTAAATTGAAGTTTTGTGTCCTCCAGTGATAGGCGTGAATTAAGCTAAAAGAACGATTGGGGTTTTCAAGAATTTCAGGGCGGTTTTGTAATTTGTTTATTGACAATTTCTGACGTAGCGTAGTTTTGGGAGAATGCTCTAGCAGTTCTAGCTTCTTTCTTTTAATGTTATCTATGTGGATTGGTAGCTTCAATATAATTTTCATATTCCATATTCTTTAAGTACATTGGTTTTTCCTCGCCCCATATTCTTACTAGGACAAAGGCATCGCATTATCAGTTCATTCCTCCTGAACCACCAACCCAGTCCCCACGTTATTGTTAATGCCGTCTCAAAGTTCTTTGAATGCATTAAACGGAACTATTGAAACTTTTGCCGTTCTTTTTTTTCTATTATGAAATTTTGCATTTCCTTTTGTCTTTTTTTAATTTTACAATTTTAACCTTGTGTGGTAAAAAGAAAGTGTCTTGAAACTGAAATGTCGAAAAATCTGTTCATTTTCGTTCTCATTATTTTGCTTCCTCTGATTGCAATATTGTGGCTCGGTTCTTGGAATCTTTTGGTGGCGACCATGCGTCTCTCCTTTAAGCATGTCCTTCTGACTTTCTTTACCGTCATAACTTTATGATTAGCTGCTTACAATGTAACTTGTCTCATATTGATTCTCCCTCTCTTCCAAATAGTTTATGTGAATTTCATTTCAAGCGTCTCCGTCGGTCGATTTGCAATTTTCAACACCAAAAGGGCTAAAAAACTATTATCTTCCTCATTTTCAATGCACTTTTTTCTCTTTCCACTTTCCCCGTGATTATGCTGCCAAGTTTTGTTTTTATGATTATTTTTGGAAACGAAACTTTTTTCTCTCGCCTCCAACGGTTCAAAGTTTGGAAACATGTCCTTTGTCATATTGGAAAAAACCTTAGGTTTCACTTCAATCAGACAGTTAATCAAGTTGAATTTTCGGGCTTTAGGAATCACAATTTCAACGAAATCATTCACAACTTTCATTATCATCGAAAAAGGAGGAAAAAACTCTTAAAATTCATGAAATAAATGAGTTCTTTTCTTCTCCTGAAAAGTTGTAAAATGGTCATTAGGCGCCGTTGTTTCCTAAGAGCGGATACTGGTTTGAGACCAGTCTATTATTATGCTTATCAGGTTGGTGCACTATGTGCGCCTTCAAGATAATCTGTAGGCTGAAGAGACCATTAGGAACATTCTCTAGGCTTGGTTCCGTACAGGGTACCGCCAAACTGAGAAACATTGAGCAATGAAAAAATTAATTTTGAAAACAGAATGTGGTACCGGCCATGGAATGTTATTAAGTACGATCAAAGGATTTTGGTTGAATGAAAAAAGTTTATACCTTGTTAGCGTTGTTCTTGACTACGAAACGTGCCTTCATGGCAATTACCGAGAATTAGCTTTGAAATGACCATTGACATCATAGTTCATTTGAAAAACAAGACAGCTCCACAGGAAACAACACTTCGCCTTACTAAATCAGCAATTTTATTGCACGAGCATAAAAATGAAATTGAGTTAATACGAAGGAGAAATAAAAGGATCAAATTTCATTCTATTCTTTTCCAGAGCATTCATAGCTCATAAAGTTCAAGATTATATTTTCTAGTCCGAATTTTTTTTTTTGACATTTTAATAGATTTCTTTCGAACCGCACGAACGAGAAAACAAGTTTTAAAATCTACATTCATAAAAAATCTACCGCCAAACTAAGAAAATATAAAATGAATGAACTAAGCTGAGCTGTTTTACATAGGTATTCATAAACATGTTCTTTGTTCAAGGCCACAAGTTCATTATAGAACAAATTTATAATGAAGTTGATAGATCAATTCATTTTCTATTTTTCTATGCTTCTACTTTTTTGTTATTTTTCATTATTATTTTTGTTACTTTTTAATGACCGCTCTGTGCTTTTCATAAAGAGGTCACTTCTACATAATTAGAAATTTATAATAATCTACTTTTCATATTTTTAATTTTAAACGTCATTTTATGAAACTGAAATTTTAATAATGGCACTAATGAAGACTTCAACAAAGTAGGTACGGAAGCTAGCTTAGTTGCAATTTTTGATTAATATCTAAATATTTAGAATTAAAAAAAAAAAAAAAAAGGGTTTTTCGGGTGTCAAAAATGTAAAATTCTCATTTTAGATAAATGTTCAGTAGGTGCTTTTGTTTCATAAGAGCCAATATTCAAGAATACGGAGCAAGTCATAAGGACAATGTGCGTGGAAACAAGCTTGCAAGTATTACTGAGGACATTCGTGAACAATATCTAACGACGCGACGCAAGGCGGAATAACTAAGACGCGGTATAATAAGAAAAGACACTAAACTGAACCATCTCCAGATGGGTTTGTTTTGTAGTGGGCAAGATAGCCAAATTGGAACATAATTACAATGCACGGATTTGCAAACAATACCATCCATAAAAGTTCCTTCCGTAATAAATAGGTTCACGGAAGAAAACCCTGACAAAGCCATAATATTTATTAGACAACAACTACAAGACTACAACATAATATTATGTACCTACCTACCTTGTTGAAAATTTCCATATAAATTAAAAGTTAAAAAATGCGGGATCCAGTCCAACCCCCAGCCAAACAATAAAAAAAAAAAAAAAAAAAAAAAAAAAAAAAAAAATTTAAATTTTCAGCCAATAAAACCCCAACGGCGGGAAAAAACAAACAAACTTCAATTTGTCAGCGATTAAACACCTACTGGCGTGAGTAATTGGTTAATTCCAACACTAGTTCGATGTCATGGATAAAACAACCACAGACAGCCCGCATCTAAAAATGTACACAAACAAAATACATAAAGAAGACGATGGAAATGATGATCAAAAAGATATTGTTAGCACAATGAATGAAACGAAATTATTTTAATACACTTCAATAAGGATCATACTCTGGTACGAGAGACTTCCGGGATACGTAATGTCGGATTATGGGATAATTTCATGACCCAAGTCAGGGCCTTGTTTATGATGATTGTCACATTGACACAAGTTCTTAATTTATCCTATTTATTTTATCCTAGCTAGAAATAAACTGAATGTATCTAGCTGTAAATAAGCTCCTTTAAATTTATCCTGAGAAGATGGTGGTTATCTATATAAATTAGTCAACTGTCTAGTTATATTAGAAGAATTGTCAGTGCCAAAGAAATGAACGACAGACGATTTGACACACGTTGTCTGAAGTTGTAAACATGATCTATACAATCTACAATGAGATGATGGTCTAAGCACCGTCTGACAAATTGGTCCAAGGTGGTTTTCTGAGAAAAGCCAAAAAAAATATTCTCAGCCAGGTGATTTGGACTTTCCTCATAGCTTTTTTCTTACTGGAAATCCTTTGTAATATCTCCAGTGGCATAGTGGCATGTAGAGTCAATGTAGATCATCTTGAATTTTGTCCATATTTCTAGGATGTCTAATAGATCTTCAAATATTCCTCCGGACAATCCGACCTTACTCTTCATCAGTCTCATACATCCTGAACATTTCGCTTCATTGGGATGTATGATTGTTCTATTGTTGACTCTGCATAATAATTTGAGTAGCTGTGACGAAACGAATTCAATCCTCATAATTGAAACTATATCTGAAGGTGTTGAGTTGCGTTGGAAATAGAAGTAGCAAAGCGAAATAGGAACGTAGAACAAAGAATATCGGAATACACCATATCATATGAATATGTGGAATTAAGAATAGTGCCATTGATATGAATAGCAAACCTAGAAACCTTGTGGACATAAAAGTTCTCTTGATAGGTATAGTCTTGATATATTATCTCCTTTGTAGAAAACGACCAAGACTTCTGTACAAACCTGAAATCCTCTTATTGACACAAGTTCTTAATTTATCCTATTTATTTTATCCTATCTAGAAATAAACTGAATTTATCTAGCTGTAAATAAGCTTCTTTTAATTTATCCTGAGAAGATGGTGGTTATCTATATAAATTAGTCAACTGTCTAGTTATATTAGAATAATTGTCAGTGCCAAAGAAATGAACGACAGACGATTTGACACAGGTTGTCTGAAGTTGTAAACATGATCTATACAATCTACAATAAAATGATGGTCTAAGCACCGTCTGACAAAATGGTCTAAGGTGGTTTTCTGAGAAAAGCCAAAAAATTATTCTCAGCCAGGTGATTTGGACTTTCCTCATAGCTTTTTTCTTACTGGAAATTCTTTGTAATATCTCAATGACATAGTGGCATGTAGAGTCAATGTAGATCATCTTGAATTTTGTCCATATTTCTAGGATGTCTAATAGATCTTCAAATATTCCTCCCATTTAAAATGAGATAATGGTCTAAGGTGGTTTTCTGAGAAAAGCCAACAAAATTATTCTCAGCCAGGTGATTTGGACTTTCCTCTTAGCTTTTTTCCCAACTGGAAATCCTTTGTAATATCTCCATTGGCATAGTGGCATGTAGAGTCAATGTAGATCATCTTGAATTTTGTCCATATTTCTAGGATGTCTAATAGATCTTCAAATATTCCTCCCATCAAGTCTTTCCAAGGATAAATTATGATACAATATTTTGGGGAAAATAAAAACACGAATCTTCCATAACATCTATTTTGAACGTGTCATCCATGTCGACAATTAGAATTAATCTCTTTCCTGCAGCATCTCATAACACTTTCCTGACATTTTAATAGATTTCTTTCGAACCGCACGAACGAGAACGAGAAAACGAGTTTTAAAATCTACATTCATAAAAAATCTACCGCCAAACTAAGAAAATATAAAATGAATGAACTAAGCTGAGCTGTTTTACATATATAACATCAAGTCTGTAACATAGGGTGACGCCCCTGTTGGCTAAGGCGGTGTCATTTGTAACCACGTGTGTCTCCAAAATCTAGTTGGGACCTTTAGAGAGTTCGTAGAAACGTCTGGCATGTTGGTGTTGTTCTTATAGTTTGCTGTGAATTAAGCTGGATTCTAGCTTCTTGGCTTGTAGTTGAAATACAAGTCGAGTTGGCAGGACACAAGACTAATTAATACGGTAATTATTTCCACGAGAATGGAGACGTGTGCGCGTTTATCGTCCTTAAACAGGAAATACTCGTATTCTAGTCCATGTTTATTTCTTTCTTTTTCTACTCATCATATCGTTTTATTTGGTTACACCTACGACTTAATTGTGAGTTCAAGTACAAAAGAATTATGTTGACTTCTTGTTATGTCTATTCTTGGGAATGATGGGGCGATTGTTTATGTTGGAAGTTCCTGCTAGTCTGCCTACTGTCTTTGACAATTCTTGCACTTTGTACAAAATAGAACTATGACATCAAGTCTGTAACATAGGGTGACGCCCCTGTTGGCTAAGGCAGTGTCATTTGTAGCCACGTGTGTCTCTAAAATCTAGTTGGGACCTTTAGAGAGTTCGTAGAAATGTCTGGCATGTTGTTGTTGTTCTTATAGTTTGCTGTGAATTAAGCTGGATTCTAGCTTCTTGGCTTGTAGTTGGAATACAAGTCGAGTTGGCAGGACACAAGACTAATTAATAGCGTAATTATTTCCACGAGAATGGAGACGTGTGCGCGTTTATCGTCCTTAAACAGGAAATACTTGGATTCTAGTCCATGTTTATTTCTTTCTTTCTACTCATCATATTGTTTTATTTGGTTACACCTACGACTTAATTGTGAGTTCAAGTACAAAAGAAGTATGTTGACTTCTTGTTATGTCTATTCTTGGGAATGATGGGGAGATTGTTTATGTTGGAAGTTCCTGCTAGTCTTCCTACTGTCTTTGACAATTCTTGCACTTTGTACAAAATAGAACTATAGATAAAACAAGTAATTTTGTACTGCCTACAGTCTTTGAAGATCGAAGTCTCGGATGCGGTTCGATATTAGTAAAATGTTTCTATTATGTCTAGAATCCATTGTTGCATACCGCGACGAGAAAGGTTACTGGATTGCAATGTTTACTGATTTGATGATAGTGATTTATGGATTCGTCTGTAGGAATCCGTGATGTAATCTGTCGAAGTAACGGAGAGCCGAGGAATGCGCCATTGTGGAGAAATGAGAACGTGAACTTAAGAAGATTCCACGAGAACCCTGGATTATCTTGATATTGAGAAATTCTTTTTGTATAGGATTATGGCTTATGATAGGATTTCAGTAAGGAATCGTACAGAATAGTATAATTATGTTTATACGTAAAATTATTTACCCCAAAAGGCATTCTGTGTGCAGTATGATAGGTTTATACATAAATACGTACCAGTATGTGTTTATACGTAAATTATCCTGTATGAAGTGTGGCTGTTGATAGCCTTGTAAATGGTTAAAACGCTGGTCAGAATAAGACTAATAACGCTATTTTGTTATGACTACGAAAGGTAACTTCCAAGAAGTTCCATGTCTAAACTTGTGTTATCCTTTTGGTTCGATAATTAATTGCTTAACCTACAAATATCCATATTTTGTTTCATTCAAGACTATAAAGGATTCCTCCTAAACTTGTGTGAGTAGGTTTGATGGCTACAATCATGGATTCTACTAAATTAGACAAACGAAACACGCATAAAGGTTATACTTGGTATTCCTCAGAGTTATACTTGGTAATTAAGGTTATACTTGGTAATTAAGAAAGACGTAGACAAATTTATTAAACGATTCCTTGATAGAAATACCTATCGATGGAGGATAGCATGGAACCATCAATATGGATCACAATATAACACGAATTATCAATAAAGGATGACTTCTTCTTGTCTTCCTACATCAGGGGAGTTGTTATATTTGGATACTGAGTACTTTATTAGAGAAAGAATATGAAAAAGCATGAGAGAGAGGGAGGAAGAGAGAGAAAAGGAGAGAGAGAGGGGGAGGGAGAGAGAAAGAGAGAGAGGGAGGGGGGAGAGAAAGAGAAAGGGGAGATAAAACAAAACAAAGAAAAGGCCCTAAGCTACAGTGGGCCAAGTTAGTGAATTTTTCTTGTGGGATGAAAAGAAAGTAAGCGAAAAAAAAGTCACCAAAAGCCCGGATTCGAACCCTGAATAACTACCCTGAGAGTTTGCAACTCTGATAAAATTAATATCAACTTGAAGGTAGTAAACCCATCTCCCTACTAATTGCCAGTGTGTCCAATGCATTTATAAGCATTAATTTACAATATGAATGCCATTTATAATACTTTCCTAGCTAACTTTACAATTAACTTACACCGTATTCTCTTGCCTGGGTAAAAGGTATATAATACTATATAATATGTAGTAGGTACCTTATAGCCTTATACCATATTTAGGATTTACTATTTACGTAGTTTGCATAAGCATACCTATAGGTACCTTTACTACCTAATTTGCTTTGCATGTGCATTTAATTCTTATTAATATCTCAGAGGTTTGTGTGTATGGTTGTAGGTAATAAATCCAAGTAGGTAACTAACCTATTTGTTACCTAAGTACCTGTGGACTTGGGAGATATGGTTATGGTGGCCCTTAGATTGTAAAATTTTGCAGATTGTAGGTACGATTTTGCGATTTGCGTTTAGTTAGTCTGTCTATTTCACTAGAAATGCCGAACGTTTCGTTCAACTTTGAAGAATTGACGGTTTTCTTGTTTCTTAAAACAGTCCATTAAAATTTCATCTAAAATGTGTCTTACGTTCTGAGTTTTCCTCACTGCATTTCAATTTAGAGTTCACTTTGCCTCCATCAGGGGTCAAATAGCCCATACTTCCAGGAAACAAAACTTTCCAGCCCATATAATAAACTATCACACAACTACATTACAGGCGAACGTGGATGAATAAGAATTCAGGAAAGCAATATTTTTCCCACCTCAATAATAGAGGTTTTTGGCTTTTCCCGAATAAGTAGGATTTTCTCAATTACCTACAGAGGTAAATAATTATACCTAGTTAATTAATTGTTCTAATTTAAAGAGAATCTTGGACAAAAATTCAATTGAATTACAGGTACCTATCAGACAGGGTACATGGTACAACCCTTCAAATTTCTCAGTAATAATAATAAACGTAAATTCTCCTCATTTAAAAGAATTTTTTTGGGACAAGAACCCAAATTTTCTCAAATAACTACGTTTGACTGTAAAAATCCTATTCATTAGTGCCCCTCCCTTATCCACCCCATTCCATCACGGGTCCATAAACTTATTGTTTTTCTTCCTTACCCTTTTAATTTACAAAAAAAGTTCCCTTTTTCTCGTGCGTCTATTTTTATGGCTCCACAGGGGTTGAGGGGGCAAAAGTTCCAAAAGTAAGTAAGGAGAAGCTTTCTAGCTAATTAAGAGTGTTTTACAAGTTAGCAGGAGTATGTCAGGGACGTATTATGGGGGAGGGGGCCCGGGTCCTCTTTGGACTTTATTTTTATTTTTTATTATTATTATTTTTTTTAAAGACGAGTGTTCCACCGCCGTTTTTATTTCGTAGCAATGAAACAACTGCTACATTAGACGCATGTGGCCTGTGTCGTAGCATGCCCTTATTTATCTTAAGTGACTCTGTGGTCCTTAAGATATTAAAGTAGATACAAATGGTGTTGTGATCATTAAATTAGTCAGAGTTAATTTTACTGATACCGACCTAAATAATATATCAACCACATACTGAAGCCTTTTAAGGCTCAACTTCTTTGGGAGCAAAATTTATGGAAGTGGCTAAGACGTCCGTTCCAAAAAGCAGATTTTTGAGAAATCTCAATACTTATTGGCTGGCAGATCTTCCTAACCCCGGGCTCGTCCACCAATCAGATCACTCGATTCTTAAAGTTTATAGCTAGATGATACGAGTGCCATATCCCATGACCATTGAATATCTGGTCGCACCTTCTTTTTTTTTTTTTTTTAAGAGGTTTGCCAGAGGGAACGTTCAAAATCTTCAGGTTTCCGCCATGGGGGACGTCCAATCCTATATTTATTTACCTTATTTTTTTATTGTTTGTACAGTTCCAATAGTTTACCTAACTCCTACACAAATAACTCTATGGTTCACGTGGTTTCTCGTTTCAAAACACTGGTCATGTTTCATTTGTATGGCGGACTCAAATTCAATGTTCCCACGATCAATTTATTGTTACGTAGAACGAACTCTGGGAAAATGTTGGTACCTCCATAAGGAACGTAAATTCGCCAAGGGATGAATACGGAATCAATTGTTGGTACCTCAATAAGGGAATTAGCCAAAGGGTGTGAATATGAAATCAACAGAAACCTAACCACCAGTATGAGGCTCTCGGGAGTCTCGGGTGATCGATTTTGAACCAGAAGATCTTTTTGATTCATCAATTCCCACGATCAATTCATAGTTACGTAGAACGAACTCTGGGAAAATGTTGGTACCTCCATAAGGAACGTGAATCCTCCAAGGGGTAAGTACGAAATCAATTTATTGTTGGTACCTCAATAAAGGAATTCGCCAAGGGGTGTGAATAAGAAATCAACAGAAACCTAACCACCAGTATGAGGCTCTCGGGAGTCTCGGGTGAATGTGGAATTGAGGATAGTGCCATGGATATGAATAGCAAACCTAGAAACTTTGTGGACATAATAAAAGTTCTCTTGATAGGTATAGTCTTGATATATTATCTCCTTTGTAGAAAACGACCAAGACTTCTGTACAAACCTGAAATCCTCTGGGAAAGTTGAGAAATAAGATGCAAAACCAATATTTCATTAGAAAATTTATTCCATCAGGAGATGAAATAATGAATTATCTAAAACACAAACACCGATTTCATGGTGTACTTCAAGTATTTTAAATCACTGCATTGCTTTCCTATTACCGTAGCGTTCTTTTAAAGTCCCTAATGAGTTCAAGCTCTGAAACTTTCAATTTGGAGTACCTCACTTTTGTTACCATCACTCATTGTTCAGGTATCCGTCCTAATCTCTTAATCAAGAATTTTATTATGAAATAACTTTTTGATCATCCCATCAAGTTCTTGACGCAATTGCACCAATTATTTACTCTGAAACTGTGAGAAGTTTATGGTTACTGAAGCTTTGTAATTAAGTTGCAGAGATTATTGAGAACAAAGCTATTTCATGGATATTGAAATCTACATTGAAGAATATCTTTACAAAATTTAATTTCAGCAAGGAATTTAAGAATATGCCAAGACAGATCGCACTTACGAACGAACTCAGAAAGGGTGTCATAGATCACAGAACGTCAGTCAATTTGTTACATTTAACTTGGTTACAATCATTCACAAGATTATTGAGGTGTCATAGATCACAGAACGTCAGTCAATTTGTTACATTTAACTTGGTTACAATCATTCACAAGATTATGAAGCTTTTTCAGTAACGGAATCCTTCATATCCTGCGTAGGCGATCTACTTGTTGCTTGAAGCACTCAATTGCCTTCTTTCGTATCTTCTCTGCCTCTCTCCAGTCGGTTTTAATTTATTTTCATCTTGAGAATCTTGTCTGTAATGTTCTGAAACATGAGGATGACTTGGAGAAAACAAGAGCATGAAATTTCCTGTATCTTCTCTGCCTCTCTCCAGTCAGTTTTAATTTATTTTCATCTTGAGAATCTTGTCTGTAATGTTCTGAAACATGAGGATGACTTGGAGAAAACAAGAGCATGAAATTTCCGGATATGAATAGCAAACCTAGAAACCTTGTGGACATAATAAAAGTTCTCTTGATAGGTACCTATAGTCTTGATATATTACCTCCTTTGTAGAAAACGACTAAGACTTCTGTACAAACCTGAAATCCTCTGGGAAAGTTGAGAAATAAGATGCAAAACCAATATTTCATTAGAAAATTTATTCCATCAGGAGATGAAATAATGAATTATCTAAGACACAAACACCGATTTCATGGTGTACTTCAAGTATTTTAAATCATTGCATTGCTTTCCTATTACCGTAGCGTTCTTTCAAATTCCCTAATGAGTTCAAGCTCTGAAACTTTCAATTTGGAGTACCTCACTTTTGTTACCATCACTCATTGTTCAGGTATCCGTCCTAATCTCTTAATCAAGAATTTTATTATGAAATAACTTTTTGACCATCCCATCAAGTTCTTGACGCTATTGCACCAATTATTTACTCTGAAACTGTGAGAAGTTTATGGTTACTGAAGCTTTGTAATTAGTTGCAGATTGCAGAGATTATTGAGAACAAAGCTATTTCATGGATATTGAAATCTGCATTGAAGAATATGTTTACAAAATTTAATTTCAGCAAGGAATTTAAGAATATGCCAAGACAGATCGCACTTACGAACGAACTCAGAAAAGGTGTCATAGATCACAGAACGTCAGTCAATTTGTTACATTTAACTTGGTTACAATCATTCACAAGATTATTAAGCTTTTTCAGTAACGGAATCCTTCATATCCTGCGTAGGCGATCTACTTGCTGCTTGAAGCACTCAATTGCCTTCTTTCGTATCTTCTAGAACTATAGATAAAACAAGTAATTTTGTACTGCCTACAGTCTTTGAAGATAATATAGCCTTGCAAATGGTTAAAACGCTGGTAAGAATACGACTAATAACGCTATTTTGTTATGACTACGAAAGGTAACTTCCAAGAAGTTCCATGTCTAAACTTGTGTTATCCTTTTGGTTCGATAATTAAGTGCTTAACCTACAAATATCCATATTTTGTTTTACTCAAGACTATAAAGGATTCCTCCTAAACTCTTGTGAGTAGGTTTGATGGCTACAATTATGAATTCTACTAAATTAGACAAACGAAACACGCATAAAGGTTATACTTGGTATTCCTCAGAGAAAACAAGCTGAAATTAAGAAAGACGTAGACAAATTTATTAAACGATTCCTTGATAGAAATACCTACCTATCGATGGAGGATAGCATGGAACCATCAATATGGATCACAATATAACACGAATTATCAATAAAGGATGACTTCTTCTTGTCTTTGAAATTTCCAATAGTTCCAAGTGTTGGGGGCGTGACATCTCACGTATTTCGTGGTAAGGCATATGATTACCAAGTGCATGCCTAGGCGATAGGAGATTTATTGGATGTTCAGACCGAAGTCTCATATTATATTTCTAGTGTTTCTTTGACTTGATAAATATCAGCATATCACATATATTTAACTTATTTGGGTAGATATGCTTAGAAAACATCATGGAATCATGGATGTCTTCATTTATGTAGGTAATTTGAAAACGTTAACTAATCTTTGTTGGGTATTACCTACTTCACTTTCAGATATTATTTAAGTATAGCAGGTACATACGAATATTTGTTTTAGTTCCTAAACTCAATATTATATTTCTTCGGCAAAGCAATCAACATTTTACTGATTTTACCTAACGTTTTTAAATGCAAGTTAAAAATGTTTTTAAAGGCAAGCAATGAGATAAAGCTTGTGCAAATAGCCTTCCTTGAGCTCAGTTTAGCGCAACCAACTGAACCAACTTCAGGAGTGTAGTGGTTGGAATGGTGAACTTCGGTCCTGGAGGTTAGGTTTAACAGAATTGAACAACTTACGCATCCAAGCGATATTCCTCTTTTGTGATGAAAGCTGCGGAAAATATTGAAAACATTTCAGAGAGCGCACTTACCTGAAATCAGAGAAACAAAGACATGGAAGTTAGAAAAATGAAAGATCTTGATAGAACATAGGTACAAAAAAATTCAGCTAAAATAGAAAAATCCGTTTAGGAATCTACTTAGCCACAGAGGCGGGGACCCCAAAACAACGAGGAAAACTTTTCCAATCATCTTTTATAGGAGAGATAATAAAATTGCAAAAATTTGTTCAACCAAAGGAGAATGAAATAGGTTCCCTCATACAACCTAACCTTATTTGACACTGCCTGTAAGCAACATCAAAGGCCCTTCAAGTCCACAGATTTGTGCGTCTAGATTGAATAACTATTAGGGCAGCAGCAATTACGAATTTACGTGTGATCTTGGTTGGATGTCTAGTCTCACGACCCCTAATGGGATTAAGAAAATTTCTGAACAAATTACGATGAAAAATTCGATTTTTGACGACGCGAAGACTGGAATGTGCCCATCAGGGTAACCTCAGCCTAGTGAGCCCATAGTGCCAGACAACCTGATCCACGTTACTGAGTACCAGACGATAGAAAAACGAGTTTTTTATCTGAGTCATCCACCACATATAACCAGACGTCAGACTTTTGTGGCTACTGAAGTACCTACTGAGTTTACTGAAACAACTTCCCCTTGATGTCAGACAGCCTGATCCAGTGTAACCCCAGCCTAGAGTACCAGACGAAAACAAAATGAGTGTTTTCTCTGAGTCATTCACCACGTATGACCAGACGTCAGACTATACTGCCGCTACTGAAGTACTGAGTCTACTGGCACAACTGCCCCCATACTTCCTACAGGCCCAGTATAAACCAAGCCTAGAGAATGTTCCTAATTGGTTGATGTATTATTTAGGTCGGTATCAGTAAACTCAACTCTCACTAATTTAATGATCACAACACCATTTGTATCTACTTTAATATCCTAAGGACCACAGAGTCACTAAAGATAAATATACTGTTCATGATGCTATCAAAAAACCACCATTAGATTTACTCTCAATAGACCTAGAAACCTCGGCGATGTCCATATTTGGGAATCCAGGTCACAAAAGTCTCCGTGGCAAAGATATCAATAAATTACGCTTGCCACACTTGAGCAGCTCGCACGTAACTTTCAAACATAACCTAAACAAGAATCTAATGAAATAAGCAAAGGAGAATGAAATAGGTTCCCTCATACAACCTAACCTTATTTGACATCAAAGGCCCTTCAAGTCCACAGATTAGTGCGTCTAGATTGAATAACTAGGGCAGCAGCAGGAATTGCGAATTTACGCGTGATCTTGTTTGGATGTCTAGTCTCACGACCCCTAATGGGATTAAGAAAATTTCTGAATTCTTCAGCATGAACGAAAATTTCCGAAGAAATCACGATGAAAAATTTGATTTTTGACGACGCGAAGACTGGAATGTGCCCATCAGGGTAACCTCAGCCTAGTGAGCCCATAGTGCCAGACAACCTGATCCACGTTACTGAGTACCAGACGATAGCAAAATGAGTTTTGTATCTGAGTCATCCACCATCACATATAACCAGACGTCAGACTTTTGCGGCTACTGAAGTACCTACTGAGTTTACTGGAACAACTTCCCCTTGATGTCAGACAGCCTGATCCTGTGTAACCCCAGCCTAGAGTACCAGACGAAAACAAAATGAGTGTTTTCTCTGAGTCATTTACCACGTATGACCAGACGTCAGAGTATACTATCGCTACTGAAGTACTGAGTCTACTGGCACAACTGCCCCCATACTTCCTACAGGCCCAGTATAAACCAAGCCTAGAGAATGTTCCTAATGGTCTCTTCAGCCTACAGATTATCTTGAAGGCGCACATAGTGCACCAACCTGATAAGCATAAATAATAATAGACTGGTCTCAAACCAGTATCCGCTCTTAGGAAACATCGGCGCCTAATGACCATTTTACAACTTTCCAGGAGAAGAAAAGAACTCATTTATTTCATGAATTTTAAGAGTTTTTTTTTTCCTCCTTTTTCGTTGATAATGAAAGTTGTGGATGATTTTGTTGAAATTGTGATTCCTAGAGCCCGAAAATTCACTTTGAATAACTGTCTGATTGAAGTGAAACCTGAGGTTTTTTCCAATATGACAAAGGCACAATAATCAAACTTGTAGCACGGTTTTTTGGAATTTCGTCACATTGTTTACACTAATCTGTAGAGAATTGCATCAGGGTGTCAAAAATGTAAAATTCTCATTTTAGATACAGTAGGTGCTTTTGTTTCATAAGAGCCAACATTCAAGAATACGGAGCAAGTCATAAGGACATTGTGCGTGGAAACAAGCTTGCAAGTATTACTGAGGACATTCGTGCACAATATCTAACGACGCGACGCAAGGCGGAATAACTAAGACGCGGTAGAATAAGAAAAGACACTAAACTGAACCATCTCCAGATGGGTTTGTTTTGTAGTGGGCAAGATAGCCAAATTAGAACATAATTACAATGCACGGATTTGCAAACAATACCATCCATAAAAATTCCGTAATAAATAGGTTCACGGAAGAAAACCCTGACAAAGCCATAATATTTATTAGACAACAACTACAAGACAACAACATAATATTATGTACCTACCTTGTTGAAAATTTCCATATAAATTAAAAGTTAAAAAATGCGGGATTCAGTCCAACCCCCAGCCAAACGATAAAAATAAAAAAATAATAATAATAATAAAAAAAAAAAAAAAAAAAAAAAAACTTCAATTTGCCAAGCTAATGGCCCAAGTAGTTTAAACTAAATTAAAACTAAAATGCAACTTTCCAATCTGTGAGATGATGCTGAAAACATGTTTCCGAACTTTGAACCGTTGGAGGCGAGAGAAAAAAAAAGTTTCGTTTCCAAAAATAATCATAAAAACAAAACTTGGCAGCATAATCACGGGGAAAGTTGAAAGAGAAAAAAGTGCATTGAAAATGAGGAAGATAATAGTTTTTTAGCCCTTTTGGTGTTGGAAATTGCAAATCGACCGACGGAGACGCTTGAAATGAAATTCACATAAACTGTTTGGAAGAGAGGGAGAATCAATATGAGACAAGTTGCATTGTAAGCAGCTAATCATAAAGTTATGACGGTTCAGCGGTAAAGAAAGTCAGAAGGACATGCTTAAAGGAGAGACGTATGGTCGCCACCAAAAGATTCCAAGAACCGAGCCAAAATATTGCAATCAGAGGAAGCAAAATAAACAGAACGAAAATAAACAAATTTTCGACATTTGAGTTTCAAGACACTTTTTTTCAGCACACAAGGGTTAAAATTGTAAAATTAAAACAAGACAAAAGGAAATGCAAAATTTCATAATGGAAAAAAAGAGCGGCAAAAGTTCCAATAGTTTCGTTTAATGCATTCAAAGAACTTTGAGACGGCATTAACAATAACGTGGGGACTGGGTTGGTGGTTCAGGAGGAATGAACTGATAATGCGATGCCTTTGTCCTAGTAAGAATATGGGGCGAGGAAAAACTAATGTACCTAACTACTTAAAGAATATGGAATATGAAAATTATATTGAAGCTACCAATCCACATAGATAACATTAAAGGATAGAAGCTAGAACTGCTAGAGTATTCTCCCAAAACTATACGCTACGTCAGAAATTGTCAATAAACAAATTACAAAACCGCCTTGAAATTCTTGAAAACCCCAATCGTTCTTTTAGCTTAATTCACGCCTATCACTGGAGGACACAAAACTTCAATTTAAAGATCATATTATCACTAACGTAATCGCCTATTATACTACTCTCATTAAAGCCATTGTAGAGAAACTTGTTACTTGTTCAGACCACTGAAGAAAGCTCCTAGTCGCCTAGGTGTTGGGTATATTGAACTTAGACTAGAAGCCCTCAGGCGAGGAATTGAATACAAACACTCAACTGCAGCACCCAACACAAAAGCACATAACAATAAATATACTCGATATCAATGTGATTACATCGGAGCTACAAAGGGTATGCTATCAGCCGATTGTGGATCTCCGTCACGGTTGCTTAGCTTATGTGTCTAGTTTGCCTACTGTGGAGTTATCTCTCATCGTTGGAAGTCGCCACGAATGGCCGGAAGTCACAACCAATCTGGTTGAGAAGCAAAACCAATTGGTGTTGGTTTGTTGTGGATTGTGGTGGAGATCAAATTGATGTTTTTGATAGTGTGATTCAGATTCAGGTGAGTACGTTGGGAAATTGGGGAGAAACAGGGTGTTTGTGTTGAGATCTATGATTGCTAGTAGCAGGAAATCTATGATTATGATTACTCGAATGTCTGCTCGTACTTCAATAACCTTCAATAAGTTCAAGAATTCACGCAAAAAATGGCCTTCACAGGCCTCTAAACCGCTAAAGCCTTTTATCGAGAGGAATTGAATACAAACACTCAACTGCAGCACCCAACACAAAAGCACATAACAATAAATATACTCGATATCAATGTGATTACATCGGAGCTCCTACAAAGGATATGCTATCAGCCGATAGTGGATCTCCGTCACGGTTGCTTAGCTTATGTGTCTAGTTTGCCTACTGTGGAGTTATCTCTCATCGTTGGAAGTCGCCACGAATGGCCGGAAGTCACAACCAATCTGGTTGAGAAGCAAAACCAATTGGTGTTGGTTTGTGGTGGATTGTGGTGGAGATCAAATTGATGTTTTTGATAGTGTGATTCAGATTCAGGTGAGTATGTTGGGGAATTGGGGAGAAACAGGGTGTTTGTATTGAGATCTATGATTGCTAGTAGGCAGGAAATCTATGATTATGATTACCTACTCGTACTTCAATAACCTTCAATAAGTTCAAGAATTCACGCAAAAAATGGCCTTCACAGGCCTCTAAACCGCTAAAGCCTTTTATCGAATGACCTTAGATTGACTATTTGGAAGAAACGTTGTCCTTTGCCATTGGACAAGTAGGTTATAATATCTCTGCTCTAGCAAAAGGGGGTCCCTGCCGGGCTCTAAAGTCTAAACCCTTTTACTTGGTGATCTTGTAATATAGATTGACCATTTGGAAGAAATATTGTTTATATTGTCTATTGGGTAGTTCTGGTGACACCATTGGCGTTAGTCTCCTGTTTGCCTCTTGAGTATCTCTCCTCTCGCTGATGCGTAAGTATGGACAATCCGACCTTACTCTTCATCAGTCTCATACATCCTGAACATTTCGCTTCATTGGGATGTATGATTGTTCTATTGGTCTATTGGGTAGTTCTGGTGACACCATTGGCGTTAGTCTCCTGTTTGCCTCTTGAGTATCTCTCCTCTCGGTGATACGTAAGTATGGACAATCCGACCTTACTCTTCATCAGTCTCATACATCCTGAACATTTCGCTTCATTGGGATGTATGATTGTTCTATTGGTATCTCTGCTCTAGCAAAAGGGGGTCCCACCGGGCTCTAAAGTCTAAACCCTTTTACCTGGTGATCTTGTAATATAGATTGACCATTTGGAAGAAATATTGTTTATATTGTCTATTGGGTAATTCTGGTGACAGCATTGGCGTTAGTCTCCTGTTTGCCTCTTGAGTATCTCTCCTCTCGCTGATACAATCCGACCTTACTCTTCATCAGTCTCATACATCCTGAACATTTCGCTTCATTGGGATGTATGATTGTTCTATTGTTGACTCTGCATAATAATTTGAGTAGCTGTGACGAAACGAATTCAATCCTCATAATTGAAACTATATCTGAAGGTGTTGAGTTGCGTTGGAAATAGAAGTAGCAAAGCGAAATAGGAACGTAGAACAAAGAATATCGGAATACACCATATCATATGAATATGTGGAATTAAGAATAGTGCCATGGATATGAATAGCAAACCTAGAAACTTTGTGGACATAATAAAAGTTCTCTTGATAGGTATAGTCTTGATATATTATCTCCTTTGTAGAAAACGACCAAGACTTCTGTACAAACCTGAAATCCTCTGGGAAAGTTGAGAAATAAGATGCAAAACCAATATTTCATTAGAAAATTTATTCCATCAGGAGATGAAATAATGAATTATCTAAGACACAAACACCGATTTCATGGTGTACTTCAAGTATTTTAAATCACTGCATTGCTTTCCTATTACCGTAGCGTTCTTTTAAAGTCCCTAATGAGTTCAAGCTCTGAAACTTTCAATTTGGAGTACCTCACTTTTGTTACCATCACTCATTGTTCAGGTATCCGTCCTAATCTCTTAATCAAGAATTTTATTATGAAATAACTTTTTGATCATCCCATCAAGTTCTTGACGCAATTGCACCAATTATGAAACTGTGAGAAGTTTATGGTTACTGAAGCTTTGTAATTAAGTTGCAGAGATTATTGAGAACAAAGCTATTTCATGGATATTGAAATCTACATTGAAGAATATCTTTACAAAATTTAATTTCAGCAAGGAATTTAAGAATATGCCAAGACAGATCGCACTTACGAACGAACTCAGAAGAGGTGTCATAGATCACAGAACGTCAGTCAATTTGTTACATTTAACTTGGTTACAATCATTCACAAGATTATTAAGCTTTTTCAGTAACGGAATCCTTCATATCCTGCGTAGGCGATCTACTTGCTGCTTGAAGCACTCAATTGCCTTCTTTCGTATCTTCTCTGCCTCTCTCCAGTCGGTTTTAATTTATTTTCATCTTGAGAATCTTGTCTGTAATGTTCTGAAACATGAGGATGACTTGGAGAAAACAAGAGCATGAAATTTCCAATAGTTCCAAGTGTTGGGGGCGTGACATCTCACGTATTTCGTGTTAAGGCATATGATTACCAAGTGCATGCCTAGGCGATAGGAGATTTATTGGATGTTCAGACCGAAGTCTCGGATGCGCTTCGATATTAGTAAAATGTTTCTATTATGTCTAGAATCCATTGTTGCATACCGCGACGAGAAAGGTTACTGGATTGCAATGTTTACTGATTTGATGATAGTGATTTATGGATTCGTCTGTAGGAATCCGTGATGTAATCTGTCGAAGTAACGGAGAGCCGAGGAATGCGCCATTGTGGAGAAATGAGAACGTGAACTTAAGAAGATTCCACGAGAACCCTGGATTATCTTGATATTGAGAAATTCTGTTGGTATAGGATTATGGCCTTATGATAGGATTTCAGTAAGGAATCGTACAGAATAATATAGCTAGAGACTCTAGAGAGAGAAACAATCAATGAAATTTACTGACGGACTGCTCAAAATTTGGATTGCCAAAACGACACAGCCACACAGCATAGGTACTTCTCAGACAGAATAGTTACAAGGTAAATGAGATTAATTTGAGATAGTACAGACTACAGAGCTCTTTGCTCTCGGTAATTCTGGTCTCGTAATCTCGTTGACTGAGGTCTTGTGATGTTCATTAATAAAAGCTTCAAATATTCAATAACGCAGCAAGTGCAACTGATGGCCTAAACATACGTGAAACAATTGTAAAACATGAATAAATTACGCCAAAAGGTCTTCTATGTGTTTATGTGATAATTTTACTATGTTTAGGGTATTCCTAAGTAGAATTATTTACTCCAAAAGGCATTCTATGTGCTACATTATAATTATGTTTATCCGTAAAATTATTTACCCCAAAAGGAATTATGTGTGCTGTATGATAGGTTTATACATAAATACGTACCAGTATGTGTTTATACGTAAATTATCCTGTATGAAGTGTGGCTGTTGATGAACAACATGCACCATGTCTGTGGTTTGCAGGTTTGTGGTCAGTGCGGTGGACATTGCTAAGGTCTCTCCATTTCCTGACGACTCAGCTTCACACATTATACTGTTTTCCGTGATTGGCATCATTAGATAAATTCGTAACTAGTAAGTATCATAGGATTCATAGGTGCAGAAATAGAGAGCTCTGCGCAGGCTGGTATATTGGATGTTGAAAAGTGCTCAAGACGAAAGTATCTTTTGCTCTTGAAAAGTAACTCGCTTGAGAAGGAAGGTCTGCTTATGATGTGTGATGAGTAGGTACATGACGTGTACACAAGATTCGTTTTCCATAAAAATAATGTAAAGACGACTCCGGACTTTGTTTCAGCCTCTCTTTCAAATTTTCAAGGAAGCATTTTATTTATTTATTTAATAAATCATGTTACATAAACGTACCTAAATACATAATAAAAAAAAGTAAAAATACTGGTAGGTAACAGTCAACAAGATAATAATTATAATAAAAAATAAGCACCTTCTTCCTATCTCGAATTCCTATAGTTTGTCTGTACATTTCTTTATGAATTTGTTTCTATTCTATTCTATTATGGGACTGGTTGCTCCTCTCCCAAGAGAGTATGCAATTAACACTGCGACCTCTGTAGATCTATTGTGACACAATCCACCTTAACGTGAGTACAAACATGCAACCTATTATGTATAATTCAAAAGTCCAAATTTTTTGAGACCAAATATCTACAAATTTTTCCCTTGTGTAGTAATTAGTCAACCTTAAAATTAACTGCATGTATTGCTAGATCTTGCTCCGCAGATGGCTCGATCAGAAAAGCAAGAGAATGTGTGTCCCCGGAAGTTAGGTTAGTATGCCAGTTCATTATCAGTGTTGTGCCGATATTATAATTAGCATAAAATTTCGGAACTGGTGCCCTTGAACTCCTTGAAGTGTGCCATGCTATGACTGGGTCACATGTGTTGGGACATATGGAGTGACTACTCGACACATGTCGCGTGCTATGGAACAGTCAACACTCGTTCCCCTTCGCCGTAGCATGTCCCCCACTCATCACGGATTATTAATTTCTTTTGATCGCAATTTATACAAATACAATCAATTTGAACCATTTCTGAAATGTCTATCAGACTGTGGAGCAGTTTTGGTTGCTGCACAATTCTTTCTTAATTATCTCTAGATAGAGGTTCTGTAGAAAAAGAGGTTTTTGTGACCAAGTCACCTTGTTTGGTTGTAACCCTTGTCTAAATTTTTAGAACTTTGGCTCTCATTGAGCGTTAAAAGCTCCAGAAAGCCCAAATTTCACTAAATGCGGCAAAGTTCAGATGATTTGGCTTGGTCTATTGACTAACAATGTAACAAATCAACAAACACTTTCAAAAATTTGCCGCTAACTCCTGTAGATATTTTGGAGGAAGCAAGTGGGCATATCAAAGTTGCACAAGTATTAATCAGTGGCGAAGCGAACGTGATGACAACTGTAACTTGTACTTTATCTACGAATCAGCATTTATCCTGAAAGTATCCTCATAATCCCGAAACTATTACGTATTTCAAAGGTTGTAACCCTTGTCTAAATTTTTAGAACTTTGGCTCTCATTGAGCGTTAAAAGCTCGAGAAAGCCCAAATTTCACTAAATGCGGCAAAGTTCAGATGATTTGGCTTGGTCTATTGACTAACAAAGTAACAAATCAACAAACACTTTCAAAAATTTGCCGCTAACTCCTGTAGATATTTTGGAGGAAGCAGGTGGGCATATGAAAGTTGCACAAGTATCAATCAGTGGCGAAGAGAAGTGATGACAACTGTAACTTGTACTTTATCTACGAATCAGCATTTATCCTGAAAGTATCCTCATAATCCCGAAACTATTACGTATTTCAGGTCTATTTCTTATAAATACAGTCAATGAGGATAATGTGGATTCATGCATTTCACCTAGTGGTGAATTGACTTACCTACCCAAGTGTAACACCAGACTTGAAAAACTTTCATTTTAATAATTCAAACCCACACCACTAGTTCAGAGAGGGGTTCAATCATATTCTGACAAGGGCCCTTCACCAATACGTGCTCCTGCTCTGAAATCCAGGATATCCCTCCCTTATTGAAAGCCGACTCCCCCTCCATAATATCTTGAATCAGGGTCTGGAGTGTGTGTTACTGTTGACTTTGAGTATTACTGGAAACTTGAACTGTCTGATACAGAATAAGTTCCTCTCTACCTCTGCCATCTTCTATTGAACAAGTTGTAATCCATGAAGTAAAGAAAGAAGTGTTGAATAACTTTGAAGGAAATGACGAAGCGTATTTTGACAATGTACACAGGTACCCATGGATTTTTTTTAAGAGGTCTGATAGAGGGAACTGTAACTGCTAAGGTCTTATCGTCCCGAAAGCGAAGAGAGAAGAAAGACAGGATAGGAGAAAGCCAGCCGATCCGACAAAGACTGTTATCTGTTTAGGTTGATATTCGTGTCGGGCGGGAATCGAACTAGGAACCTAGCGCTTACAAAGCAGGCGCTTCCCCTTGTGTTCACTCTCCTTCTTCTTTTTCTTCGTCATACCTATCCTGTTTATCTGTTTCTTCCCATTCTTCTCCTCCATATTTTTTGCTTTTCTTCATTACCTTCTTATTTATTTTTACTTTTTTTATCTGCTCCTGTTTCTTTTTCTTTTTCATCTCCAGTATCATGCCTTCATCTGTCATTTTAGAACGTGCTCATGTCATTACGTTTTTCACAAAAACACGTCTGTCTGTCTGTCTGTATTTATCCTGTGTGTAGGTACATGTACATACTCTTGGAATAATATTCCCATGTTAAGCATAACACATGTCACCTCAACTTCTAGCTTGTGTTAATAACATATTTCATATCATCTCGGTACATGTAGGAAGGTAAATATGGAATCAATACAGGGTAGCCTCGGGGAAAAAACAGGTTAATCTGTGAGAAAGATAACATTAAGCTAAAAAGAGAGTGTAGCGAAAAGTAAGAGCTAGAGCAGGCTTGTCCAACCCGCGGCCCGCGGGCCGCATGCGGCCCGCGAGCTCATTTTTGCGGCCCGCGAAGGCCCGCCTAAAAGAATTGAACGAAAATGGGAAATAACAGTAAATATACTAAATAAAATAATTAATGCATGAAAAATTTCAAATTTATAAAAATGAACATTTTCCACTTCCAGGCTGAATATGGGACTATTATCCGCCGGACTAAGAATAAAATTAGTGATAAGGTGCCACTAGTTATAGGGTGGAAGAACTATATTATTGGGTTACTAAGAAAAAAATTAGTGATAAGGTGTCACTGGCCCTTTCTACTCCTCTTCTGGAGCTCAGGCCTTTTCCCCCTTCCTCGTACAACAATCTATAGGTACAAATCTATAGGTAATCTAGAGTATTCTAGAGAACAACAGGAAAGGACCCTTCCTCAATTAAAATTTTCATCTCGATTTTAATCTCACCCAAATGTTGCGGTAAATGTGAAAACAAATGAAAAATTAATTTGGGCTTATACACACCAGAAAAGTACACAATCTGGTTTTGAATATTACAAGAGAGATAAAATCCGAGATATTACCTATCCCTATCCTCCTTTGTAAAAAAAAAGTCGGCTGTGAAAATTACCAGCTGACTTAAATCTAAATAGAACACTTCGATTTTAGACGCCAGAGGAGCAAAATAGTGTAACTACAAACTACATGCACATAAGTATTAGGTACATTTTTGTCAACTTTCACCGAAATCGGACACGTTCGGGAGTTATTGCGAACCACAGACATACAAACATACAATCAAACAGGCAGACACAACTGGAAAAAACAACGAATCAAATTGAAATTTTTTATACTTTCACAGAAATCAATTTTTAATTGGTTCATATAAAAATCAACTAGTAGGGGAATAGCAACAAACCACGTTAAATACAACTTGATGATAAACAAATTTAGATTTAGCCAATGAACAAATTGAGAAGTTTTACTCTCACAGGGACAACTGAAAAAAGGGATCACAAAAAAAAAAAAAAAAAAAAAAAAAAAAAAAAAAAAAGTTGCACAAGTATCAATCAGTGGTGAAGAGAAGTGATGACAACTGTAACTTGTACTTTATCTACGAATCAGCATTTATCCTGAAAGTATCCTTATAATCCCGAAACTGTTACGTATTTCAGGACCATTTCTTCTAAATACAGTCAATGAGGATATGTACATAGATTTATGCATTTTACCTAGTGGTGAATAAGTGACTTACCCAAGTGTAACACTAGACTTGAAAAACTTTCATTTTAATAATTCAAACCCACACCACTAGTTCAGAGGGGGGTTCAATCATATTCTGACAAGGGCCCTTCACCAATACGTGCTCCTGCTCTGAAATCCAGGATATCCCTCCCTTATTGAAAGCCGAGGGGGTTATCAAGAGGTTATTGAGAACAATGTGGGCACTGATTGTGGCACATCTGTTTTAAAAGGTAACATTGGAGAGATCATGAATTTTTGGAAGGTTCTTTAAAGGTTTTTACGGTGTTATTGTGTCAATTACATTCATACTTGACAATAACTGGAAAGGGAACTATTGGAACAATTATTATTAATTTATAATTCTATAGGTAAATCCGTGACAAAATTAATCAATTTTATCGAGAGAATTTATGTTTGAAGGTCATGAAGATTTGATATTTACATATTTAGTCCTGCTATTCTCTGACATAATTTTTCTGAAGTCATCCTACCGTCTCGTCTATTTGTGACCAAAGCAAACACTCTTCTTTCAATGAGCCAGGCTTAAGGGCGCAAAATTTATGCAATCCATTTAAATCCGTGACAAAATTAATCAATTTTATCGAGAGAATTTATGTATGAAGGTCATGAAGATTTGATATTTTTACATATTTAGTCCTGCTATTCTCTGACATAATTTTTCTGAAGTCATCCTACCGTCTCGTCTATTTGTGACCAAATCAAACACTCTTCTTTCAATGAGCCAGGCTTAAGGGCGCAAAATTTATGCATCTAGGGGGACTATGAAAATGCAAATAATGTAATTATATGGTCTTGATGAGCCAAAAGTTTTGGTGTTTCGAGCTCAAACCACGAGAATGCTGTTCCAAAGTACCGAATTCGATTCTCTGTAAGTCATCATTTTTCGCCGTATAGCGCAGCACGGGGTAATCTTACTAGTCTAGAGTCTAGAATGAAAATGAATTCCATACTCTTATGAGATAATATCTTCCAGGCCAAGGTATGCACAGTATATTATACTTAAGGAAATATGTAGGTAGGTATATTATACTTAAGGAGGTAAGGAAACATACTTAAGAAAGTCTGCCTTAAAAATCGATAGCAGTAAATAACCTTTCAACTAGAACCTGTCAACACAATATATATGTATGATTGGATAGCGAAAATTTTCCGCAAAAGCAGTTCAATTATAAAGGCACAATTCTTTTGTTCTTTTGCGGATCTTCTGCCACCGTGATGGCGTACCTTGTGGGTTAGTCAGCGCGCACCGTCAGATTTCAGATTTAAAAGAAAGCGACAAAATAATATAAAAAGCTTAAAAGCCCATTACGATTTTTTTTTTTTTAATTTCCCCATATTTTTCGAAAAAGAAAGCTCCAAGCTACAAGGTAGGTTAGGTTCGTACCTAAAGGCTAAAAAAAGTTCCTTTCTTTTCCTTCTTCTTCGTCATCTTCCTCCTCCTTCTTTTTCCTTTTCTTCTTCTTACCACCTGAAACATGTGAACTTTTGTTAACTTCATTTTGTAGAGCACTTACTAAAATTTTCGGTGTACACATCAGTGCTCCAAATCTCTTGTGAGGAGAAAAGTAAAGAAAGTAGAGGAAAAGCACACACACATGGGAGAGAGAGAGAGAGAGAGATGGAAAAGGAAAAAGTACACATAATACTGGAGGGAGGGGGAAAGATAGAGGGCGAGAGACGAGAGACAAGAAAAGAGATGATAAAAGCGAGAGAGAGAGAGAGAGAGAGAGAGAGAGAGAGAGAGAGAGAGAGAGAGAGAGAGAGAGAGAGAGAGAGAGGGGGAGAGAGGAGAAAAATTATAGCTATGATTTATGAGATTTGGAGGTTTTCCAAGATGGAGGTAACAAGCGCCAAAACTAGGTACCTACCTACCTATATCAGGGGAGTTGTTATATTTGGATACTGAGTACTTTATTAGAGAAAGGATATGAAAAAGCAGGAGAGAGAGGGAGGAAGAGAGAGAGGGAGAGAGAGAAGGGGAGAGGGAGAGAGGGAGAGAGAGGGAGGGAGAGAGAGGGGGGGAGAGAGAGAGGGAGAGAGGCAGAGAGGGAGAGAGAGAGGGAAAGAGAGAGGGAGGGAGAGAGAGAGGGAGAGAAAGAGAAAGGGGAGAGATAACAAAACAAAGAAAAGGCCCTAAGCAACAGTGGGCCAAGTTTGTGAATTTTTCTTCTGGGATGAGAAGAAATGAAGAAAGCGAAAAAAAAGTCGCCAAAAGCCCGGATTCGAACCCTGAATAACTACCCTGGGAGTTTGCAACTCTGATAAAATTAATATCTTTAACTTGAAGGTAGTAAACAACCCATCTCCATACTAATTGCCAGTGTGTCCAATCCAATGCATTTATAAACATTAAATTACAATATATATGAATGCCATTTATAATACTTTCCTAGTTAACTTTACAATTAACTTACACCGTCTTCTCTTGCATAGGTGATAGGTATATACCTAATATGTAGTAGGTACCTTATACCATATTTAGGATTTACTATTTACGTAATTTGCATAAGCATACCTATAGGTACCTTTAGGTACTACCTAATTTGCTTTGCATGTGCATTTAATTCTTATTAATATCTCAGAGGTTTGTGTGTATGGTTGTAGGTAATAAATCCAAGTAGGTAACTAACCTATTTGTTACCTAAGTACCTGTGGACTTGGGAGATATGGTTATGGTGGCCCTTAGATTGTAAAATTTTGCAAACTTTCAGATTGTAGGTACAATTTTGCGATTTGCGTTTAGTCTGTCTGTTTCACTATAAATGCCGAACGTTTCGTTCAACTTTGAAGAATTGACGGTTTTCTTGTTTCTTAAAACAGTCCATTAAAATTTCATCTAAAATGTGTCTTACGTTCTGAGTTTTCCTCACTGCATTTCAATTTAGAGTTCACTTTGCCTCCATCAGGGGTCAAATAGCCCATA
This sequence comes from Diaphorina citri, assembly GCF_000475195.1. Classification (NCBI taxonomy): domain Eukaryota; kingdom Metazoa; phylum Arthropoda; class Insecta; order Hemiptera; family Psyllidae; genus Diaphorina; species Diaphorina citri. The sequence continues at coordinate 44,946 of NW_007378698.1, forward strand.
CTTCCAGGAAACAAAACTTTCCAGCCCATATAATAAACTATCACACAACTACATTACAGGCGAACGTGGATGAATAAGAATTCAGGAAAGCAACATTTTTCCCACCTCAATAATAGAAGTTTTTGGCTTTTCCCGAATAAGTAGGATTTTCTCAATTACCTACAGAGGTAAATAATTATCTAGTTAATTAATTGTTCTAATTTAAAGAGATTCTTGAACAAAAAATCAATTGAATTACAGGCATCAGACAGGGTACATGGGTACAACCTTCAAATTTCTCAGTAATAATAATAAACGTAAATTCTCCTCATTTAAAAGAAGTTTTTGGGACAAGAACCCAAACATTTTCTCAAATAACTACGTTTGACTGTAAAATCCTATTCATTAGTGCCTCCCTTATCCACCCCATTCCATCACGGGTCTATAAACTTATTGTTTTTCTTCCTTACACTTTTAATTTACAAAAAAAGTTCCCTTTTTCTCGTGCGTCTATTTTTATGGCTCCACAGGGGTTGAGGGGGCAAAAGTTCCAAAAGTAGGAGGGAGAGAGAGGGAGAGAGAAAGAGAAAGAGAAAGGGGAGAGATAACAAAACAAAGAAAAGGCCCTAAGCAACAGTGGGCCGAGTTTGTGAATTTTTCTTCTGGGATGAGAAGAAAGTAAGCGAAAAAAAAGTCGCCAAAAGGCCGGATTCGAACCCTGAATAACGACCCTGGGAGTTTGCAACTCTGATAAAATTAATATCTTTAACTTGAAGGTAGTAAACTCATCTCCATACCTACTAATTGCCAGTGTGTCCAATGCATTTATAAACATTAATTTACAATATGAATGCCATTTATTATACTTTCCTAGTTAACTTTACAATGAACTTACACCGTATTCTCTTGCATGGGTAAAAGGTATATAATATGTACCTAGTAGGTACCATAAACCATATTTAGGATTTACTATTTACGTACTTTGCATAAGCATATACCTATAGGTACCTTTACTCCCTAATTTGCTTTGCATGTGCATTTAATTCTTATTAATATAATAATATCTCAGAGGATTGTGTGTATGGTTGTAGGTAATAAATCCAAGTAGGTAACTTACCTATTTGTTACCTACCTGTGGACTTGGGAGTTACCTATGGTGGCCCTTAGATTGTAAAATTTTTTAAACTTTCAGATTGTAGGTACAATTTTGCGATTTGCGTTTAGTTAGTCTGTCTATTTCACTATAAATGCCGAACGTTTCGTTCAACTTTGAAGAATTGACGGTTTTCTTGATTCTTAAAACAATCCATTAAAATTCCATCTCAAATGTGTCTTACGTTCTGAGTTTTCTTCACTGCACTTCAATTTATAGTTCACTTTGCCTCCATCAGGGGTCAAATAGCCCATACTTCCAGGAAACAAAACTTTCCAGCCCATATAATAAACTATCACACAACTACATTACAGGCGAACGTGGATGAATAAGAATTCAGGAAAGCAACATTTTTCCCACCTCAATAATAGAAGTTTTTGGCTTTTCCCGAATAAGTAGGATTTTCTCAATTACCTACAGAGGTAAATAATTATCTAGTTAATTAATTGTTCTAATTTAAAGAGATTCTTGAACAAAAAATCAATTGAATTACAGGCATCAGACAGGGTACATGGGTACAACCTTCAAATTTCTCAGTAATAATAATAAACGTAAATTCTCCTCATT
>NW_007378698.1:47475-61649 GCF_000475195.1 Diaphorina citri
AGCAATGAAACAACTGCTACATTAGACGCATGTGGCCTGTGTCGTAGCATGCCCGTCCCGTAGTATGCCTCTCATCAGATGGGCGAGAAGAGACACAATACTTCCCATTTAGGTGCTGGGTCAACACGAGAACACCAGAAAGTAACCCGTTGAAATATTTGCAATCGAAAAACGAGTATACAAATTTTTGTCGATGGTGGGATTCGAACCCGGGACCTTCTGCATGGCAAGCAAGCGCGTTACCACTGGACCAACCCCCGTGCTCCTTTTAACACCGGACTTCGAAATGCGAACATTTTCTACTTCCAGGCTGAACATGGGAATATTATCCGCCGGACTAAGAAAAAAATTAGTGATAAGGTGCCACTAGTTATAGGGTGGAAGAACTCTATTATTGGGTTACTTCCCGTGATTTACGTTCTTGGAATGCTTCCCAATATTAGAGTTCCGGAAATAGAAATACTCGATTGGGTTTTTGGGATCCTAGTTTTTTTTTTTTTTTTTTCCTCAGTGCGGACTCCGAATTCGGATCAATCATCCCCCCCCCGTACATCACTGTTTGGACTCTTGCTCCCCTCCCCCTCCATAAAATCCTGAATCAGGGCCTGGAGTGTGTGTTACTGTTGACTTTGAGTATTACTGGAAACTTGAACTGTCTGATACAGAGTAAGTTCCTCTCCCCCTCTGCCATCTTCTATTGAACAAGTTGTAATCCATGAAGTAAAGAAAAAAGTGTTGAATAACTTTGAAGGAAATGACGAAGCGTATTTTGACAATGTACACAGGTACCCATGGATTTTTTAAAGAGGTCTGATAGAGGGAACTGTAACTGCTAAAGTCTTATCGTCCCGAAAGCGAAGAGAGAAGAAAGACAGGATGTGAGAAAGCCAGCCTTTCCGACAAAGACTGTTATCTGTTTAGGTTGATATTCGCGTCGGGCGGGAATCGAACTAGGAACCTAGCGCTTACAAGGCAGGCGCTTCCCCTTGTGTTCACTCTCCTTCTTCTTCTTCTTCTTCTTCTTCTTCTTCTTCTTCTTCTTCTTCTTCTTCTTCTTCTTCTTCTTCGTCATACCTATCCTGTTTATCTGTTTCTTCCCATTCTTCTCCTCCATATTTTTGCTTTTCTTCATCATCTTCTTATTTATTTTTACTTTTTTTATCTGCTCCTGTTTCTTCTTGTTCTTTTTCATCTCAAGTAACATGCCTTCATCTGTCATTTGGGAACGTGCTCATGTCATTACGTTTTTCACAGAAACACGTTTGTCTGTCTGTCTGTCTGTCTGTCTGTCTGTACTCATCCTGTGTGAAGGTACATGTACATACTCTTGGAATAATATTCCCATGTTAAGCATAACACATGTCACCTTAACTTCTAGCTTGTGTTAATAACATATTTCATATATCATCTCGATACATGTAGGAAGGTAAATATGGAATTATTACAGGGTAGCCTCGCCTCGGGAAAAAACAGGTTAATCTGTGAGAAAGATAACATTAAGCTAAGGAGAGAGTGTAGCGAAAAGTAAGAGCTAGAGCTTTTTGCTCTCAGCTCATATTATGCGGTTTAAATTCGTCGCTTCCCTCTATCGTCTTAATCCCTCTACCTGCTTGATGCTCCATGGCTAATGCTTTCATACGGATGGGCCACCCTGTATGGTTGTGTTGTGAATGATAAATAATATTATGTGTGGTAGGTGTAACTTGTAGACATTAACATGTTATCAAAACAAGAGACTTTTGAGAGATGAGTTATTATTAGATTTAAACATATAACATGTTAACTTCGTGGTGTAACTATCTTTTGTGATTTCTACTTCTATACATGTTAAAGTCATGGCGTCGTGATTTCTACTATGTAGGTATGTAGGTACCTACCTCCTGTGTTGTCAAAATATTTTTTTGTATTAGGTGTTTAAAAAGAAGTTTGTACTTTGTGGACAAAGTTCTTCTGCAGGAAAGTTAGTTTTGAACTTTTGACCCAAATTCTATCTCTTCTTCCTTTTACATTTGATCCTTCTGTCTTCCAGGCATGAGCTTTGTCTCTGAATTCTGTCTGAGTAGACCCTAACCTAACCAAATCCCCCCAACCAGTATCTTTTTAGTCTCAGCTCATAATATATGCGGTTTAAATTCATCACTTCCCTCTATCGTCTTAATCCCTCTACCTGCTTGATGCTCCATGGCTTATGCTTTCATACGGATGGGCCACCCTGTATGTTTGTGTTTTGAATGATAAATAATATTATATGTGCTAGGTGTAACTTGTAGACATTAACATGTTATCAAAACAAGAGACTTTTGAGAGATGAGTTATTATTAGATTTTAACATATAACATGTTAACTTCGTGGTGTAACTATCTTTTGTGATTTCTACTTCTATACATGTTAAATTCATGGCGTCTTTTGTGATTTCTACTATGTAGGTAGGTACCTACCTCCGGTGTTGTCAAAATATTTTTTGTAAGTGTTAAAAAGAAGTTTTTACTTTGTGGACAAAGTTCTTCTGCAGGAAAGTTAGTTTTGAACTTTTGACCCAAATTCTGTCTCTTCTTCCTTTTATATTTTTGATCCTTCTGTCTTCCAGGCATGAGCTTTGTCTCTGAATTCTGTCTGAGTAGACCCTAACCTAACCAAATCCCCCCAACCAGTATTGTGCTAAACTGCAGTGAAATGCAGTAGAAAGACTGTTTTTTTTATCGTTTTTTGTATTCTATACCTCTGGACTTTTCATAGTTTTTCACTGGTTGCCATGGCAACGAATTTGTTATTCTCTGCGTAACGATGGAGTTAAGGCAGTTAAAATGGGGGTTTTCCACAGTACAAAGGATTTTCTGGAGCTGAAAATTTAACCAAAATACCTACGGGAGAAGGATAAAAGAAGGAAAAAGATCTTCCCCCTTCTTCTTCCTTCTGAGATTTCTCAACTTTTTCCTTTTCACCTTTAAAACCAACAAAAAGCTTTGGATGGCGCTTTTTTCTTCAGGAAAGTGAAAAGAAAATTTCCGAGTGTTGCGTATTGCGGTTAGGAAATAAAACTTGGCTTTTGTTTTAATCATGAACCAGCTCATCTTTATTCTGTGTTTCACCGCTCGGTGTTTCCACGTCGAGTGTTTAGAGGGAACTAACTGTAACTGCTATGGTCTTATCGTCAAGAGAGCGATTAGAGAAAGAAGACAGGATAGGAGAAAGCCAGCCGTTCCAAGAACGAACATTTTCAGGGTAAAACCCGAATCGCACTCGCGGCCTATAGCGCTTACACTTAGTAGGCTGGCTTTATTAGTCTTCGATGTGAGAATTGCAACTACATAACTTAAAACATGGATAGGTTACCACACAAGAACAACACAAATGGGTTAATACAAAGAATGCTCCATTCCCCGTGATAACTTCGTCGCGTCAACTCGTCTAATTTTTCTTGGTGTTAATTTCTATTTTTCTGGTGGAAAAAGTGCTCAAAATTTTGTAAATTTTTGCATAGGGGCTTTTCATAGTCAAAAATTAACTCCATTCCCCGTGATAACTTCGTCGCGTCAACACGTCTAATTTTTCTTGGTGTTAATTTCTATTTTTCTGGTGGAAAAAGTGCTCAAAATTTTGTAAATTTTTGCATAGGGGCTTTTCATAGCTCGCCTTTTTGTTTTTGAGTGCTAAACTGCAGTGAAATGCAGTAGAAAGACTGTTTTTTATCGTTTTTTGTATTCTATACCTCTGGACTTTTCATAGTTTTTCACTGGTTGCCATGGCAACGAATTTGTTATTCTCTGCGTGATTTTTTCTTTTTCTCTTATCCTCATAATTTTTGTTTGTTGCCTTCACCTAGGTTGCCTCTAGCAACAGCTGATATTTATTTTTGTTATTTTCCTTTAAGTATTATTTTTTGACCAGTGTTTTCCCTTTTTAATCATGAACCAGCTCATCTTTATTCTGTGTTTCACCGCTCGGTGTTTCCACGTCGACACCTACGGGAGAAAGATAAAAGAAGGAAAAAGATCTTCCCCCTTCTTCTTTCTTCTGAGATTTCTCAACTTTTTCCTTTTCACCTTTAAAACCAACAAAAAGCCTTGGATGGCGCTTTTTTCTTCAGGAAAGTGAAAAGAAAATTTCCGAGTGTTGCGTATTGCGGTTAGGAAATAAAACTTGGCTTTTGTTGCTTCCCCGAGCAGACCACATACAAAAGTACGGTTTCTTTCTTTTTATAGCCTCCTTTTTTTTAGGACAATAAAAGAAAAGTTTTCTCAGATTAGCACAATTTAGCCCAACTTTTGACTCCAAAAAGTTAAGCAGACCACAAACAAAAGTACGATTTCTTTCTTTTTTATAGCCTCCTTTTTTTTAGGACAATAAAAGAAAAGTTTTCTCAGATTAGCACAATTTAGCCCAACTTTTGACTCCAAAAAGTTAAAATAAGGCTTATTCTGTCTCAAAAAGCTTAACACCGTGCACAAAAAGCACACACTTTGAGGCTTAGGTGTAGGGGCAAACAGCCCTATAGGCTGTAATTTGTATCCTTTACCTTACCTACTCTCCTGATCCTTTACTCTTGCTTTTATACCTAACTTGTATCTCACCATGTCCTTCTCTTTCAGCCAACTCTCCTGTACCTATTAATCTTTACCTTTGAACCTTTACCTCTCCTTACAAGATACCTACAACTTGATATTATTATTGTATTTTCACTGAAAATTTCCTTGACAATCTACAATGATGAATTCTAACAATAATTTTGCGAATGCACTGAAGAAAAACCTTCCCCCCTCCTCCTCCTCCTCCTCCTCCTCCTATCGTGTTTCTTATGTACCCAAAACTAGTTATGGTAAAATGAACGCCCCTCCTAGCTCCCCTAAAGTATCGTGTTTCTTATGTACCCAAAACTAGTTATGGTAAAATGAACGCCCCTCCTAGCTCCCCTAAAGTGGATAACCTCAGCTTATTCTGTCTCAAAAAGCTTAACACCGTGCACAAAAAGCACACACTTTGAGGCTTAGGTGTAGGGGCAAACAGCCCTATAGGCTGGATTAAGCTTCTTCAAAAACCGGGAGCTTTTTAGAATGAAGAACCAAGGACTTGAATTCAAAATTTCTAATTTCACACTATATACCAAATGGATAAGAAAATCCTGAAAACCTGTAATGGCACTTTAATTTTTCCCCCCCTTTGAATTGGATACCATTTTGCTGAAGAGTTGTGCTGTTTTCCAAAGCACCCTTTGAACAATACCTTACCATCAGCGTGTGAAAATATTTCAAATTCTTGTCACTTTCAGCCTTTGACTTAAAACCAACTTATTATGGGAACTTTTTTTTCTGCTGGGTTAAGAATAAAAAGATTAGCAGGACTTTTTTTCTGTCTACAATTATTTAAATTATTAAAATCCACAATGTTCCTCTCTTGGGGCTTTCTTTATTTTGCTATTGCTAATCTTTAGAGTTTCTTTTTTTTTTTTTCCTTCCTTAGTTTTTGAAGAAAAGTGAAAGGCGGATCTGTAGATACTATGGGTAAGTAGTAGATATAGAAAAAGGTAGATATATGTATGTTATTTTTAAAAGCATGTTCTTTTAATAAGTAAAAATGACACTATGTATAGATATCTTTTTGATGTTCTTAATTAAATAAAATAGGCACCTAGTACGTGTTGTTTTTTGTTTCCTTCTTCATTGCCTCCATACCTAGGTAGGTAACAATACCTAAGTATTGCTTAATTAGGTATCATGAATTATAATTTGTTTAATTAAAAACTGTGTTAAAATGATAATTGCTTCCTCTACAACTCTACATGTAGGCAACACCACGCCACATGTTAAATTCATGGCGTCTTTTGTGATTTCTACTATGTAGGTAGGTAACTACCTCCTGTGTTGTCAAAATATTTTGTTGTAGGTGTTTAAAAAGAAGTTTTTACTTTGTGGACAAAGTTCTTCTGCAGGAAAGTTAGTTTTGAACTTTTGACCCAAATTCTGTCTCTTCTTCCTTTTACATTCGATCCTTCTGTCTTCCAGGCATGAGCTTTGTCTCTGAATTCTGTCTGAGTAGACCCTAACCTAACCAAATCCCCCCAACCAGTATATATACGATGGAGTTAAGGCAGTTAAAATGGGGGTTTTCCACAGTACAAAGGATTTTGTGGAGCTGAAAATTTAACCAAAATACGGGAGAAGGATAAAAGAAGGAAAAAGATCTTCCCCCCTCTTCTTTCTTCTGAGATTTCTCAACTTTTTCCTTTTCACCTTTAAAACCAACAAAAAGCTTTGGATGGCACTTTTTTCTTCTGCAAAAGTGAAAAGAAAATTTCCGAGTGTTGCGTATTGCGGTTAGGAAATAAAACTTGGCTTTTGTTGCTTCCCCGAGCAGACCACAAACAAAAGTACGATTCTCTTTCTTTTTTATAGCCTCCTTTTTTTAGGACAATAAAAGAAAAGTTTTCTCAGATTAGCACAATTTAGCCCAACTTTTGACTCCAAAAAGTTAAATACCTTATTATGTTTCAAAAAGCTCAACTCCGTACACAAAAAGCCTACTTTGAGGCTTGGGTGTAGCGGCAAACAGCCCTAATAGGCTGGGTTAAGCTTCTACGAGTGTTTCAAATAACCGGAGCTTTTCAGTAGGTACGAAGAACCAAGGATTTGAACTCAAAATTTCCAATTTCATTGCCAAATGGATAAGAAAATTCTGAAAACTTGTGGCACTTTGATTTCCCCCCTTTGAATTGGATATCAGTTTTGCTGAAGAGTTGTGCTGTTTTCCAAAGCACCCTTTGAACAATACCTAATACCATCAACGTGTGAGAATATTTCAAATTCTTGTCACTTTCAGCCTTTGACTTAAAACCAACTTATTATGGGAACATTTTTTTTCTGCTGGGTTAAGAATAAAAAGATTAGCAGGACTTTTTTTTCTGTCCACAATTATTTAAATTATTAAAATCCACAATGTTCCTCTCTTGGGGCTTTCTTTATTTAGCTATTGCTAATCTTTAGAGTTTCTTTTTTTCCTTCCTTAGTTTTTCAAGAAAAGTGAAAGGCGGATCTGTAGATACTATGGGTATTGGGTAAGTAGTAGATAGGTATAGAAAAAGGTAGATATGTTATTTTTAAAAGCATGTTCTTTTATTAAGAAAAATGATATTAGGTACCTATGTAGGTATCCTTTTGATGTTCTTAATTAAATAACATAGGTATAGTACCTATACGTGTTGTTTTTTGTTTCCTTCTTCATTGCCTCCATACCTAGGTAGGTAACAACACCTATTGCTTAATTGGGGGCATCATGAATTATAATTTGTTTAATTAAAAACTGTGTTAAAATGATAAATGCTTCCTCTACAACTCTACATGTAGGCAACACCACGCCACATGCTATAACAGAACGAACTTAAATAAATAAATAAACAGGGTGTAACAGAAAAGAAAGCAGTTGACAACTTTTAATTCCACTTTACTGTAGGAGAGATAGTGGATTAACGTTGGCAACATCCTGTATGCAATGAAAAATATAAAATTCATAACGTTATTTATTTATAAATTTAATTATCTTGTAACGTTATTTATTTATTTATTATCAGGTTATTTGAAATTTTGTATTCTAGGGATACAAGGTTGTACAAAATGTAATATAATGTAAGAATTACAAATTGTTTTAATTTTATTTCCGTGTGCGAGGCAGCCCTTTTATGAGCTCATTTTAACAGGTATTCTTACCAACTCTTTTTGACTGATATGGGTACTCGGAGTGGGCTTTTTATGTATAGGTACGGAGTTAGGCGAAATCCTGTTCTAAACTCTCATACCTTTCAGTGTTTGATTTGCGTCGAGCTTTGTTATAAAGCAAACAAACAGACACATAAATCCCCATATTCACAGTCCACACGTCTCTTTCCCGTTCTGCTGCCACCTCTTTTATTTTCCGGCAACGGCAGTACCTAATATTCAATGGTAAAAAGGCTAAAAACCTCTAGGGCCTAGGCCCTTCCTACCCCTCTTCTGGAGCTCAGGCCTTTTCCCCCTTCCTAGTACAACAATCTAGGTACAAATCTATAGGTAATCTAGAAAACAACAGGAAAGGACCCTTCCTCAATTAAAATTTTCATCTCGATTTTAATCTCACCCAAATGTTGCGGTAAATGTGAAAACAAATGAAAAATTAATTTGGGCTTACCTTACACACCAGAAAAGTACACAATCTGGTTTTGAATATTACAAGAGAGATAAAATCCGAGATATTACCTATCCCTTTGCCCTTTGTAAAAAAAAGTCGGCTGTGAAAATTACCAGCTGACTTAAATCTAAATAGAACACTTCGATTTTAGACGCCAGAGGAGCAAAATAATGTAACTACAAACTACATGCACATAAGTATTAGGTACATTTTTGTCAACTTTCACCGAAATCGGACGCGTTCGGGAGTTATTGCGAACCACAGACATACAAACATACAATCAAACAGGCAGACACAACTGGAAAAAACAACGAATCAAATCGAATTTTTTATACTTTCACAGAAATCAATTTTTAATTGGTTCAGATAAAAATCAACTAGGTAGTAGGGGAATAGCAACAAACCACGTTAAATACAACTTGATGATAAACAAATTTAGACAATGAACAAATTGAGAAGTTTTGCTCTCACAGGGACTACTGAAAAAAGGGATCACAAAAAAAGAAAGAAAAAAAAAAAGACTGAAGTAATAAAAAATAAAAGTATAACAAAAAAATCAAATCACATGTCGTATATAAACAGCTAAAAAACCACCCCTGATCCGTTACACCTGGCATTTGAGTGGTTAGAACAGAGGGGGGAATCCACCCCTAGTTTATTATGCAGATCCTTGCTCCAAAAGGATCAGAAGATACAATGATAATTTTCATTATAAATGATAATTTGCATGGTAGATGAAGTTTTCATTAAATTTGTATATGAAGATGATTTTCGTATTGAAATTTAGGCGCGCTTTTCTGACCCCTAGCCCCTAGTGCACCTATGTTTGGATTGGAATTTGGAATAGAAAAAATAGAGCGTACTCAAGAAAAAATAGATTTAGCTCAGGCTTTGTAAAGGGTTCAGTGGGGTTTGATTATTATTATTATTATTTTTTTTTTTTAGGTATGATAGAGGGAACTAACTGTAACTGCTATGGTCTTATCGTCAAGAGAGCGATTAGAGAAAGAAGACAGGATAGGAGAAAGCCAGCCGTTCCAAGAACGAACATTTTCAGGGTAAAACCCGAATCGCACTCGCGGCCTAGCGCTTACACTAAGTAGGCTGGCTTTATTAGTCTTCGATGTGAGAATTGCAACTACATAACTTAAAACATGGATAGGTTACCACACAAGAACAATACAAATGGGTTAATACAAAGAATGCTCGAGAAATTCTTCAGACTTCGAAATAAAAATGGAAATGAGTAGATCGAAAAAAAAAGCACGCGAGAATACAATGGAAAAACAATGAAAGAAAAATGCAATAAATATAAAAAGACAAACAGAGGAGGCCAAAGACAAAAACAAAAGAAATGCAGAAGAAGAAGACAGAAAGACAAAGAAGAAGTGATTAAGGAATGCAAATTATTTGGCCAGAATGTTCAAGGAAGGAATTGTAGACACACAGAGAGAACAAATTGATAAGTCAAAGAACTTAGCAGAAAGAATTTCAGAAAAAGAAGAAGGAGAAGAAAAAAACGCCATGACTTCTAATTTCTAATGAAAGAAGGACCGAATTTAAATTGCAGCTGAAATGGTGGGGGGGAGGGAAGACAGGGGAATGTAAGGAAGAGAAATTTGTTGCTATTAAGAATAAGGAAGAGAGTGAAAAAAATGATGATAAAAAATTGTAACGCAGGAAAAAAGGAAGAGGGGAAGGAGGAGGAGCAGGAAGAGGAGAAGAAGGGGAAGAAGGAAGAATAAAGAGGAGGTAGGAGAAGTACGAAAAACAAACAAATTTGAAAGCTCAAAATTCTCCCGAAAAAAAAAAGTTGCTTTTTATTTATCTTCATTTGCTTGGCGATGTCAAAGAATGAAGCAAATGAGAAAAGTAAATACCTAGAGCAAAATGCTGATGAATGTTGTAGATGTAGAATCATCAAAGAAAAAGATAATGTTCATAAAAACAAAACCAAATAGAAAGTGACAAGAAATTTGGTTTTTCTGATTTCAAACTGGGCATTCAAGAAAATTTGCAAAAACATGTAGGACCTAGGCCTAGGCGGCGAAAATAGGCTACAAGCTACAACCTATTTCAATCTTGGATTGCTTTTATTTGTCACCATTTTAAACAAGCCTAACATATAGGTAAAATTAAAATAGATATTAAATAAATTAAAGTAGGTTGAATACTTACACTGAGTACAAAAGTACATACCTACAAATGAAATTATTTAGGTTATACCTACACTCGAAAAAAGAACACACTTCTCATTCCTTTCTCCAAGTATTTCAACAGAAAAGGATTCTTTTCCATTATCTTTAAGCAAGATGGAAAAGATACCGCCATCATTCCATCATGTCAGACAACAAGAAATGAAGAAAAACTGTGTCAAGATAAGTCAGAAATAATGGGTGACATCATTATTATTATTATTTACAAGTAAGTAAGAAATGTTCTAATTTTAATCAAAAATGATGTTTAATGAACTTTTAAGAGATCTGACAGAAGAAGTGGAGGTCTTATCGTCCCGAAATCGAAGATAGAAAGAGAGGATGACAGACCCAGGTCAGAGAGACCGCCGTCTGTCAGACGGTCTCAACGTGAATGGCCGGCATTAGTTGAGTATTTGGAATGCCACTAAGCCCTGTAATAAGTAATTCCTACTGTCTGCTGATGGTGCTCAGGAATTCCATGATGCCACCTTATAACCTCTAGTAGCCCTAGTGCTAGTGTCTGTGGAACTATGTAAAGAATAAATCCTCTATAGTGTGTCCAGATCAATGTGACAGCCAAAAAAATAGGCATTGTTGCCAAACATGTCACATGTGCAATGGTAGAGAATCTCTAAAAGTATTTGGAATGCCACTAAGCCCTGTAAAAAGTAATTCCTACTGTCTGCTGATGGTGCTCAGGAATTCCATGATGCCACCTAATAACATCTAGTAGCCCTAGTGCTAGTGCCTGTGGAACTAAATAATAAATCCTCTATAGTGTGTCCAGATCAATGTGACAGCAAACAAAAATAGGCATTGTTGCCAAACATGTCACATGTGCAACGGTAGAGAATCTCTAAAAGGGGAAGCTATATTGCACAGTGCTTCCTCCGACAGTGAAACAAAGTCAGGTAAGGCGATATCCACCTTACCTGTTCTGGAATCCAACCTCTGAACTTGTAGCTAACTCTGTTTTTTAGAAGAGAGAGTTTATCAAAAACAGACCTTTACCTGAATTGCAACAATGTACGGATTTCCTGCAATCTGATTGGTTCCTTCATTTTGGGTTGATGACTTATTGCTGTCACATTGATCTGGATGAACTATAGGTAAGGTACCAACAACAACAACAACAACAAGAGAAAAAGGGAGAAGAAGCAGTAAAAAAAGAAGTACCTGAGTACGTAGGTATTGTGATTCAAACTCAATAAAGTACATGTCTATTGCAATATTGAATCCAATTGAAGACCCCACGGGAAAAAAGATGGGAGTCCACCTTTTCTCATTTCGAGAAAATCGCGTTTTAAACTTTGAAACGCTAACCAGTCAATCTCAGTGATTTAAGCGGCTGGTTTTAACCTCTTCGGGGAACAAACCACAGTAGTGGTTGGCTCGCGATGAACTTCGGATCCCCGGAAGTCTTGGTGGTTACAGAGTCGATGTCAAAAGATACCAGTAAAAAAAAAAAAAAAAAAAAACGAAATTGGTGATAAACGAAACATACCTATTTGGTCAAGTAGGTGGGGCCACATTAGTGCTTTTTGGTATAAATTGTCAGCAGGTGTCCCATTTCTAAGGCCCAAATAGGGGTGGTCGCAAGTCGGAGGATAAAAGAAGTAGAAAATCCTGTGGAAAGACTGGATAATCTGGATATTCATATGTATTTTTTTGACAAAGGACCATTTTCTCCTATTAGTAACAATCCTCGAGGGTTTTAGGTCCTTAAGAGGCTAAAAATCAAGAGCTCCAGACATTTCTAGAGTTGACCGAGCGATGCGACGCTTGATTGCCTTTCTGTTACGTCCAGATTTTATCGTCTTGAACTGACTGCCTACTGTTTCTATTTGTCTGAATAAGAAACAGATGCCATTAGAAAAAGAAATAGTCTTTTTTTACTTTCTTTATTTCTTCCTTTTCTTTCTTCTTCGTCTTCGGCCTCAAGTTCTCGGTAACTTCACTAAGGAGGCAACATACTACTTACTACCTAGTAGCTATGTACCTATAGGTTCTTATTTATCTACCACATACCACTGGCTCTATAAAATTTTAGAGCACGGTTGGTCCAGTGTTACTTATTTCTTCCTTCTTCGTCTTCGGCCTCAAGTTCTCGGTAACTTCACTAAGGAGGCAACATACTACCATACTACCTATGTAGCTATGTAGTACCTGTAGCTATAGGTTTCCATTTATCTACCACTGGCTCTATAAAAACATTACAGTTACATGTTAAACCCATAAAATACACGAGACCTTGTTTAGACTGCTGGGGTAAAGGGACTTTTTAGTCTCATTCGAGCAGGATAAACAAGGTATATTCTATTCTATTCTACAGTTGGTGGGGCACGGTTGGTCCAGTGGTAACGCGCTTGCTTGCCATGCAGAAGGTCCCGGGTTCGAATCCCACCATCGACAAAAATTTTAGTGGTAACGTGCTTGCTTGCCATGCAGAAGGTCCCGGGTTCGAATCCCACCATCGACAAAAATTTGTACTCGTTTTTCGATTGCAAATAATTTACGGGTTACTTTCTGGTTCTCGTGTTGACCCAGCACCTAAATGGGAAGTATTTGTCTTCTTCTCGCCCATCTGATGAGAGGCATACTACGGGATGGGCATGTTAACTCACACCGTAAATGGGAAGTATTGTGTCTCTTCTCGCCCATCTGATGAGAGGCATACTACGGGATGGGCATGCTACGACACAGACGGAAAGTATGTGTCTTCTTCTTACCCATCTGATGAGAGGCATACTACGGGATGGGCATCCTACGACACAGACCACATGCGTCCAATGTAACAGTTGTTTCATTGCTACGAAATAAAAACGGCGGTGAAACACTCATCTTTTTTTTTTATTGCCTTCCATTTCTTTGATATCCATCAAAATTATCAAGAATATTTTCTTGTTACATGAAAATAGAGAAAAAATTCCCGTTTGCTTTTCCCTTCAATAAAGTTATCCAATCAAAAAGGCGCTGAGTTAACTTATGAAATTGAATACAAGGTTCAGACGATTTTCCAGATTATTCAATCATGTTTTATCGTGTCAACATCAAGAGTTTCAAAAAAGTCTATCGGAAAAAATATCTTTAAACAAAGTGAAATAAATTTCTCTCAAAATAAAACAAACAAAACAACAAAAATTCCTTTTCATTTATTTCCAATATGGAAAAATGAATGAAAAGTTCATAAACAGTCAAACTGAGGCGGAAAATTTCATTTCCTTTTTGAAAAGATAAATTGAAAACTTGGGCCCAAATGAAAAATGACATGTATGAAAAACACAGAAGCTTTTATCAAAAAACCTTGAAAATTTAATACCTACCTACATATTTTGGTCAAATCATTTATAAAAGGAGTTTAGAAATATGTTTACCCAATACCCATACGGTATGGTATGGGCCATACCCAAAAGATTTGAGGGATATAGGATTATAGGGGCAGACAAACACATTTGGGACATTAATATCAACTGAAAAGTCCTTATCAGGAAGTACCAAACTCGTAAAATTTTCCAGGTAACCCTAAAATTTATCTCTCCCTATACACTACCAAAACATGTCTTTGCCAGCCTAGTTAGCTTAGTTGGTAGTGCGTCTGCCTTGTAAGCGCTAGGCCGCGGGTTCGATTCCCGCCCGGGGCGGATTTTATCCTGATGGGATAATGTTCGTTCTCGGAAACGGCTGGCTTTCTCCTATCCTGTCTTCCTTCTCTCCTCGATTTCGGGACGATAAGACCATAGCAGTTAAAGTTCCCTCTGTCAAACCTCTTAAAAAAAAAAAAAAAAAAAAAAAAAAAAAAAAAAAAAAAAAAAAACAAAAAAA
>NW_007378698.1:61994-83854 GCF_000475195.1 Diaphorina citri
AATGGCGAACCCGCGGGCCTAGCGCTTACGAGGGCAGACGCACCACGCAACTAAGCTTTAAAGTAGGCTGGCCTAACATGAACTTAGATACTTTGTAGGGCTAATACAAAGGTCAAGTCAACAACTTTCTGACCTTCACAGGGTTAAGTCAACCATGACTCTGGAAGTCTGGACAATGCATGGACTTGCTTCCGAATTTTGTTATTAGCTTTTTCTTTACTTTTCAAAGCAGTTTGATGTATTTTGTTGTTGATGTTTTTCTTTCGTAGGTTCTCTAATTCTGTTTTCTTTTACAGTATTTTTTCCCAGTTTTATTGTGAGAAAATAAAAATGCTTTTCAGACTTTCTCCTTTTGAAATTCTCTCGCTTTCTCGAGAGACGAGAGATCGTTATCGTGAGACTGAGACGACTTTAGGCACTTCGGTAATCACGGACAAGATCCAGATTACCAGAATGAGGAGAGGGAGAGGAGAAAGAAGAGGAAGAAAAGGAGAAATCAGGATATGTGTGATACCGGTACGTAGGTGTACCTAATAAAACCAAGTATTGGTACAATGGTACATATGTAGATTGGTACAAGTATGTAGACTTCACTGATGCGGTACTTACGTATATGGAACCCAAAGTCGTGAGATCATTTTGACCAAATGTAGATAGAAGAAAATGGGTGACACTTACCTGTAACATAAGAAAAATGAAAGAAAATACAAGCCTGATCTATCCTAACCTCACAGACTCACACGTTATGGAGGGGAGAGCTTATCGTTTAATTTCAATTACACTACCTACCTAACCCATCACTGTATTGTGCCTTATTTTTTCCCATGTGCGAAAGGGATAAGGGAATGAGTATGAAAAAAAAGAGGTTAAGAGAAAAAGTTGAAAGTTGTGAGATTGTTCAGTGAGCGTCAGATATCATGAGTAGCACAAGTTGTACTTACAAGTTTTGAGAAAAGTTCTGAGAGTGAAGTTGAGAAACTTTTTTCCCTATAGGAGTTGAATGTCACTGTACCTACAGGTATCCACAATAAAATTTGGGAACAGGCCCTCAGCTTCACCACAAATATTTCATGATTTAGGTAGATATATTATTCTCAAACAAAATAATAATTATTATTGGTACCTAGGTATGTACTCGAAAAATAAAATAAAAAGTTAGACCAATTTATTATGATGGAATTTGGCATTCAAGTTAAATTCAAAACCGAAAGTAGAAGATTTGCTTATTCTTTTGAGAGTTCTCAGGTAGATGGTAGGCCATTTGAATTTTCAATTCCTATTATGTACCTATACTCAGCAGGAGAAGAAAAGCTCAAATAATTGGAAGGCAAAACGAAGGAGAAAAGTATAAACTCTCAATGAAACTGATATAAAACAGACAGAGGTTACCTAATAAAACAAATAATGAGATGCCAAAAACAAACCGTACAAATTGAGAACAAACAGGGAGGGAATCTACCTTACAGACGGGGAGGGAATTTACCTTAGAGACAGGGAGGGAATTTACCTTGGCCGTTTCTCTCCTCTTTCCCGCTTTCCCTTATCTAATATGAATTTTCTTTCAGTGTTATGGGTACCTTTCATTTCTAAGTACGTGCAGTAGGTACCTAGGTACTTCTTTAATAAGATGCGGCCACACTAGTTAGCTGTTAGCTTGGAGGGTGGAGTGTCTGCCTTCAAAGTGCTAGGTCACGGTTTCGATTCCAGCCCGAGGCCGATTTTATCCTAACAGGTTCGTTTCTAGAACGGCTGGCTTTCTCCTCTTCGTAGCAACACCTTAATCTCAGAGTCTTCAGACCCAAGTTTCCATTCTCTCAGCTTCCACATCAGTTTGGGAAAGCACTATGAACTTGACGAATGACCTCATTGCAACACTTCCTCATTTTCTTCATTCACATTTTTCACGACCGGGGGTTTTTAATAAAATATTTACTTCCTAGCTTTCCAGGCATTTTACTCACTTTTCACGTGAACTTTACCGCCGTAAAAAAAGTTTGAATTAAATTTGTTTTTGCCTGAAAAGAAAAATGGCTTGAACTTTGGGCCTCATATGTGACAGAGGGCAATCGATCAGAATGAAAGTTTGGGGAACTTTTCTCGTGGTGAAGAGGTTTCGGAGCTTTGAAGTCGAATTTTTTTGTATAATTTGTGCGGTGAGACGTTAAGCCATACATTACCTTAAGGCAAAGGGGATAAGCCATACATTAACCTTAAGGCACGAACTTGGACATAGAAGATAAAGTGATAAACCATCTCTCTTCTGAGACGTACATTGTTTATATCCCCCAAAATTTTCATAAAAAAGATCATCTCTTTGGATCTTTGCTAGGTATTTAAGCGAAAGCGAAGCACAGGCCGAAAGATACTAAAGAGACAGTTTAGGGAAGTCACGCACTCACCGACTGTCTGACAGACCTATGTTTGTCTCACCTAGGTCTGTAAGCCAGCCAGAGAGTGTATGGCCGCCCTAAAGGATGATTGATATGAAACGTGTATTGAATATTGTCAGGCAGAGAGAGCTTCTTCTTATTCACATTGTGAGAAGAACTTCAGTAACTCTATTGAGACTACCCATTACAAAAATGTTACAATAACAACTCTGTTTAACATACGTACCTATAGAACGCTAGTAATGCAAAGTTTAATGGATGAAAGTTACTGTTTCGTATTACTTTCATAACTGATAATGACCTTGATAAGGCTGATAACGGAGTAAAAAATAGAAAATACGTGCACTTTCCTCTCTTTTCGTGCGTAATTTTCTAAAATTACACCTATTAGCTTGGCAGGTACCTAATGAACATCTTCTTGATTATGTTGCATTGCAATCATTAACACGCATAACACAGGTAATGTTAAAATGTTTGATATCTTGAAATTCTCCTGAAATTGTTGAAGAAATACCTGGCAGACAGACTAGACTTAGTACAGTTATTACAACATTACACCATTGTTAAAGCTGACGAAATTTCCATCTTCATATTCATTTCACTAGTTGTATTTCACTACTTTTTGTCAAAATTGTTTCTCAGTTCATTTTATGGATGATCCAAAGCTACTCCTTTTCATCAATTTTTTATTAATCCCAAAAATTTCCGGCGCGTTTACCCATTTAGTCCCTTTCATTTTATTTCAACTCAATGAAGCATAAAACTTTGAAAAACAAATTACAATGTTTCCTGAACGGATGAGGTTCGTTCTCGGAACGGCTGGCTTTTTCCTATCCTGTCTTTCTTCTCTCTTCGATTTCGGGACGATAAGACCATAGCTGCAGTTACAGTTCCCTCTGTCAAACCTCTTAAAAAAAAGTTGAGTGTAAAGTTGAGTCCACTCGTAAAATTTGTAGCCAAAACCAAATATCCACCTCTTTTTTTTAAAAAAAATAATAAATAACCGAATGGTTTGTCAAGCGTTGACGAAGTTGGTCAAAATATAAATATTTTGTAGTATGCCTCTCATCAGATGGGCGAGAAGAGACACTATACTTCCCATTTAGGTGCTGGGTCAACACGAGAACGCCAGAAAGTAACCCGTTGAAATATTTGCAATCGAAAAACGAGTACAAATTTTTGTCGATGGTGGGATTCGAACCCGGGACCTTCTGCATGGCAAGCAAGCGCGTTACCACTGGACCAACCGTGCCCCCATCATTCTACATCCTCTGTTCATGAAGGTCCGTTTTCAATTGTCGTTCGGAAAAAAATCGTGTCGTGTGTAGTGGGAACACACTCATTTAAATTCCTTTTTTTTTTAATTTAGGTATAATGTATTTATTTTAATTTAACATAAAAACGTGCTCCTCTCAATATCGAGTATGTTTTTTTTCAGGGCATCATTATTTGATTTTTCTTATATAGGATTATAGGGGCAGACAAACACATTTGGGACATAAATATCAACTGAAAAGTCCTTATCAGGAAGTACCAAACTCGTAAAATTTTCCATGTAACCCTAAAATTTATCTGTCCCTACACTACCAAAACATGTCTTTTATGCCGCCCACTCAAGCTCAGACTGTCTGACAAACCCAGACCTAGGTCTGTCAGACCGCAGTCTGTGTGGTGGAAAAATCTTGAGACCCAGGTCTCTCAGACAGTCTGAGAGTGTGTGGCGGGCACAAGTAGACAAGCAGATACATTATAGGGCTAACATGAACTTTTTTTTTTTTTGAAGCTATATATAACCGCACTCGGAAGCGAAGACATTACTTCAAGTGCGGTGCTTTTCATTCTCTATGAACTTAGATACTTAGAACATGAACTTAGATACTTTGTAGGGCTAATACAAAGGTCAAGTCAACAACTTTCTGACCTTCACAGGGTTAAGTCAACCATGACTCTGGAAGTCTGGACAATGCATGGACTTGCTTCCGAATTTTGTTATTAGCTTTTTCTTTACTTTTCAAAGCGTAGAGTGTTCAATACAAGTACACATACAATTCTATGTTCAATACCCATGAATAGGACACGCATGAATACGTTCTGTAGGAAGCTACCAGATACCTCCTGTATACAGGGTTGTATCACAGGGAAGGGTGCCTAAAGGTCCCCTGGACCCTGGTTTGATGGCATTTCCCCATTTTGAAATTTCGACCGATTCCATTACTTTCTCATTACATTGTCAATAGGTACTTAAATTACTAGGTTCCCTATACCAACATGCATTCTTTGAATTATTGGCACACACTGTAGGTATATTTTACATCGAGAGGTACCAGTTTCGATCACAAACTGTCTAAAATCTCTGTACTATACCTAATAGGGGAAGGGTGGGCAAAACGGCCAGTGCGGGCAAAATGGACTTTGGTGAAATCTCCATCACTGTCTTGTGCTGCACTCTCATGGGACCTCTGTCAATTAGGCCGTACGCATCTCATTATTGTTTACCTAAGTACCTACGTTATGTATGTACGTAGGTATCTACCTCCTAACACTGCTCCGACATCCCGTCAATATGGATTTTCAATGGATTTAAAAAAAAAAAAAATCTTTTCAATTGATTTCCAATAGATTTCCATTTTTTTTCATTGATTCTTACCGATCAATACACCGAGACCCCCTCGTTCATATTTCCTCATATATTTCAGATAGTTTCAAGATCGATACATAGGTACATAATCTAAGAGAAAATAAGGATCCATTGTTCGAAATTTATTATTTGGAAAAGCAAAAGGCCAGGGGGGGGGGGGCAAGGTTTTAAATCGGCCTAGCGCTTACGAGGCAGACGCACTACCAACTAAGCTAACTAGGCTGGCAGTCAAAAAGTCGACGGTTGACTTTTTAGTCCGTCCTTCCTTTATTTTTACTTTTTCTAGGTGAAAGTTAGGGAAACTCACATAGGAAATCAATCAAGTTATTTTCCTATTTGCCGTGCTTGCTACTTGAGATTTTGACCACTAGAAAGCGCGTGGTTGGTATGTGCGAATGGGCGACCATCTGTGGACAATCGTGTATTGCTGGCTTTACCCAGCCCCACTCAGGCTAGATTGACACTCGTATTTATGAACAAGAATGATCGTTCTTAGATCAGTCTCAAGTCAAAATTGACCAATCAAATGCCTTGAGACTATGCTTGGCACGAACTTAAGAGCCAGCATTTTGTTCATAAATATGGGTGTTAGTTCATATTAGGAGGAGGCGGGTAGGGTGGCTTGTCCCCGAATGAAGGGTAAAACCCAAGTCCCTAAAAGCCTTAGCAGTAATAGGTACAACGACTCAAAATTTAAGCTAAATTCCATTTAGGGAAGAGCTTTTTTATTTATTTATTTTTAAACCTATCCCCTCCACTCTCAACCTTCCCGTCTATCATCTATCCCAGGATTGTCCAACCTTAGGGCACCCGAGGGCCGCAAGAGACCAAGGTAGAGAGTTGGCGGGCCGCAAAAACTCAACGTTTACCAGGAGAGCGACTTGACCACTACACCACCGAGGCAGGGATATGTGTGATACCGGTAACTAGGTGTACCTAATAAAACCAAGTATTGGTACATAGATTGGTACAAGTATGTAGACTTCACTGATGATTTACTTACGTATCTGCAACCCAAAGTCGTGAGATCATTTTGACCAAATGTAGATAGAAGAAAATGGGTGACACTTACCTGTAACATAAGAAAAATGAAAGAAAAGAATTAGACAAAATCTAGAATCATTTCAACATTAGTTTAATAAAACGTATGAAAA
Organism: Diaphorina citri; assembly: GCF_000475195.1. Lineage (NCBI taxonomy): Eukaryota > Metazoa > Arthropoda > Insecta > Hemiptera > Psyllidae > Diaphorina > Diaphorina citri. The sequence continues at coordinate 68,177 of NW_007378698.1, forward strand.
ATGAACTTAAAAGTGGAGTTTTTAAAAGCATAATATACTTATCTATATAACAACATAACAGAGAAACTCAAAATCAATGGAAGACATCAAATCGAAACCTCATTCCTAAAACTCAAAACAATATCAGTCCCCTCAATATGACAATCATTTCTGATAAGTCCCATTATAAATTATTAGCCCCATTTCTTTCATCTAGAAACAATTTAGTACCGATATTGGGGAATAGATTCTTAAAACAAAAGATTGTTTGGATTATGAATGTTTTGATTATTGAAGAGAATGGGACTGGCGTAGGTTTCATGAGAAAAGACAGCATGGGGTCTGACTAGTCCTGTATGAAACCAGTTCTCTTCTTTGCTATATGGTTCTGGGAACAGATAAACTGGGCTTAGACCTGTTATCTTGTATGTTCCTACAGTATATGCCAAAAGTCCCTGCCCACAAACGTACAACCCTGGAAATAAGCAATCGATTTCCTTGAAGAAACAGCTATTGTCTGAGAGACTATATAGGTTTTAAAAGCGTTTTCCGCCACACACTTTCCAGATAAACTGGGCTTAGACCTGTGATCTTGCATGTTCCTACAGTATATTCCAAAAGTCCCTGCCCACAAACGTACAATCCTGGAAATAAGCAATCGATTTCCTTGAAGAAACAGCTATTGTCTGAGAGACTATATAGGTTTTAAAAGCGTTTTCGGCCACACACTTTCCGACTGTCAGAGGGACTTGGGTCTGTCAGACCGCGGTATATCAGATGGTCCGAGCGTGAATGGCTGGCCTAACATTCACACTCCATTACCTACCAAATACCCCAGGAACCAAAGCACTTTTTGATTGCCACCCCAAACATTTCCACTCGACCTGGGCCTGTCAGACCGCAGTATATCAGATGGTCTGAGCGTGAATGGCTGGCCTAACATTCACACTCCATTACCTACCTGATACCCCAGGAACCAAAGCACTTTTTGATTGCCACCCCAAACATTTTCACTCGGAAACTTTTCTGCTTTCGAAAACAATAAAATATTCGACATTTCTGAATCCTTTACAAGGGCCAAACTTTTCACCAGAAGTTGTGTTCAAGTATTAAGTGATTTTTCATATTAGTCGGCGGAAACACGAAATACACGTGAAAGAGAAACTGGGCAAGACCTGTGATCTTGCATGTTCCTACAGTATATTCCAAAAGTCCCTGCCCACAAACGTACAACCCTGGAAATAAGCAATCGATTTCCTCGAAGAAACAGCTATTGTCTGAGAGACTATATAGGTTTTAAAAGCGTTTTCCGCCACACACTTTCCGACTGTCAGAGGGACCTGGGCCTAAAGGTAAATAATGCGAGAGAGAGATAGAGAGAGACAGAGAGAGAAAGAGAGAGAGAGAATGTTAGGGGACAGAATTAACAGAATTTTATTTATGTCTGGTAAAATATTGCCCCTCCTGAGGCGCCTATTTTAACTCACGAATTAAATTTCAATACATTACTTCTTTCCTTCCTAGGGGATAAGGAAAGTAAAAAAATACCCTTAAACAATAAAATTTGAACTCATTCTACAGCTTAACCTAACAAGATCGATGGTTGGGTAATTGTTGTTAGGGTAGACCTTTACTGATAAGGCAATAGGACTAAAAACCAAAAAAGTAAGTAGGTATGGATCTAATAAGAAAACATAATAGATCAGTTGCGCTTACTTTGGTGATGTTTCAAAGTCATAGAGCAGGAAAAATGAGGACCAACGGAATTTTCCTTTTTCTTCTACGACTTCTAGATACTGATTAAAAAAATACCGGTAAATCGCGAAGTTTGACGTCACGGCATACACTCCCGTAGGCGATGACGTCAGAATTCATGACTCCCGCTTCGTTTGTTTGTGCGCAAGCGTTTCTGCGCATTTTGACGTGAAATCTGACGTCACAACTCTTTGAACTTTTTCATTAGAACGGCAATTAAAAATTAAAATTTCGACCTTTTAAAGTTACTTTTCCAAGTTTTGACCTCAGATTTGGATTTTTCACAACTTTTTACGTAGGAATCGACCTTTTATTAATAATATTTTCCCAATTGCAACTTCTCCATTATTAAGGTGCGTCGATCGACTGTGGGTCCTAAGAAAACCCATAATTATGTATATTCCATACAAATTAGGCAAGATCAAAGAATTTTGGTGGAATGAAGAAAAACTTTATAGTGTGGACGCTCCTTACAACATTCGTGTATGTAATATAAATGCAGTACTTCGTAAGAAGTTCAGAAGACCGAATATTCACTGAGTGTTACATAAAGTCATTACCCAAGAAAAAAAATGATGTACAAAAGAAGAGCAGAAGACGAAAAAGAAGGAAGAGGAGTGTGGAAAGAACACAAAATAATGAAAAAGTTTTTTTGCCAAAACAAAAATTATCATAAAAACTCTCACTTGAGTGAACATGAATGGAAAAGAAATGCAAAGAGGAAAAATTCTCACTCTCGAAACACACATACAAAAGGCAAAGAAGAAAGAGCACATGAAAAGTGAATATGTACTTGGAACGAAAGAAAGATGTAAGGATTTGGAATGAAAAAGAGGAAATAAAGGAGAAATAAAAGAAATTCAAACCATATAATGAGCAGGATTAGGAGAATGATCAAAAGCCAAAAAACTGGATTAAAGAGGCAATAAAGCCTTGGTAAAGTAAGATGATATAAGATATAACTAAGAACTATGATGATATAACTAAGAACTAATTGCAAACAAACAAACAAATTCAAGGATATAAAGGTGTCTTATGTCGAAGATAATTATGTGGTTCAAAAAAGCAAAGGCCCATGGTAAATCTAATCTTAACTAAAACACATCTTCGAGGTATTGGGGGAAAAAATGTTTGACATAAAATATAACATCATGACATTTTTCACTTGAATTGTTTGCAGAGAGAGAGAGAGAGAGAGAGAGAGAGAGAGAGAGAGAAAGCGAGGTGAGAGAGGATGTGGTATCTCGAACTGTTTTGCAACAATTTCCGTTATTTCTCGGGACTGCTAAGGACAATTTGAAGTTTAGGGTTATTCAGTAAAAAGATTCATGAACTTCTAACACATTTAGTAGTTTCCTTTGACTTCCCTAATTTCTTTTGTTCCAAAAATCCAAAGTCTTGTGAAGTAGTGTATACCTGGTCTAGCTGTCAGTACCATACAAATAAGAATGCCTTGGAGGCTGGAGGTTATACCTACATTAATACAATGCATCTTTGCATTTAGGGCTTAAACCTTACATGAACACTGTCTTTATTGTGCTCAAATGATGTTGGTCCGTCACCCTCAGTCACACTTTTGGTGGTAATTTGCGCATGTACCTATAAAGACTTTGGTAGGTGAAGCCAGAAGCTTAATTTCAACTGTGTAGGGAAGACAACTTTATCTACCTCACTTAAATGGGTATTGTATGTTCTTGTGTGTACTCAATTCACAAGATTCCTTTACTCCTTTGTACCCTCAAAATAAGAACCACTACCTACCATGACCTATTTTACTCTAAGGTCGAGTTTTAACACTGGGCTTTTCAATTAGAATAATTTATAGATGTTTTCTTCATAGTAAAACATAAAACACTGATTTGTTATAAGTTATGAGAAGTCACTTCAAATGGCCGCTAAGGTCCACCACTCACGCTCAGACTGTCTGACAGACTGCGCTCTCAGAAACCTGAGACCGTCTTAACGTGTGACGGAAAAGGCTTGAGACCCAGGTCTGTCAGACTGTCTTAACGTGTGTGGCGGACATGAGGCTAAGGTCCACAAGCACATGTTACCTCTGAGAATGCTCCAAGACTATGTGCGAACCGTGTCCAAGCATTCTCAGATCTAACATGTGACTGTAACAGTTGTAGACCTGTGGTAAGTGGTCACTTGTGCCCGCCACACACGTTCAAGCATGCTTAAACGGACATTAACAGGCAGGTTGAATCACGTCGAAGAGATGAATTTTCATCAAGCAACAAGCAGGTTAACAAGCCGCCTATAAAGCGGCTTGAACGTGTGTGGCGCCTTCTTTTACTTTGAACTTCATTTGCATGAACAAAGTACCGGTTCATTTATTGTTTAGCAATTTTAGCATGAATCTGTCAATTGTACCTACTATGAAGCTAATTTCTAGTCAGTGAGCCACAGAATTCTTGTGGCTAACCAACTAACCATTAGTAATTTCAGCTGGATAACCATTTCAGCCAGATTATTAACTCGATATCTACAGTCTCACTGTTTGTTGCTTGGAATGCAGCATGAAGATCGTGCTATTGCAGCTCCTTATTTATGTTCATCAGTTGCAGCGACTTGCATAATTAATATTTCTTCCTTTTATGGACGGCAAGTTGTGAGATCGATCGATCTCCCAAGAGGCCAACGTCGGGAATAATAACTTTATGTTCTACTTATTTCGATAAATTCTGTTCCAGGGCCGTATTTGGGGGGGGGGAGGGGGCGAGGGCCCCCCTCGAGGTTTATTTTCCTCCTTTATTGTAGGCCAGACTCCTAAAAATTCGAGCATCCATTTCAAACGAAATTATAAAATTGATTATATTTAAAAAGAGAGTTAAAATTTAAACTATACCTATTTTGTGAAAATTTTGTTGTAAAATACCGCGAACTTCATAAACTTTTTGTCCATGATGTCTGAAAAACAGCTGTAGAAAATAGACCTATGTTTGAAAGGTTGTATTTCCGTCTTACCTCTATTTCAATCACCCATGGTTGAATTTTGTTAAATCAAATTATGAACACTCAAAATAATTAATTTTTTGTTGATAATAAATCTACCTGATTTCAATCAAAGTTAGAACTTGAAAGTTCATCGACCCACAGGGACGGTTCTGGTTGTTCGAGGGCGAAAATTTTTGTACCACAAGATTTGTCATTTTGTTGACTATCCATTGAATTAGTTTGTTTGTTTTTCCTGAAAAGTACTAATTGGTACTTACAAACTTACATAGGAACATAAGAAAGACATTGTTTAAGTTACAAGAAATAAACCACCATCATTATTATTATGGCATGTGTGGGGCGGACATTAGCAAAGCTGAAAGGACAACATTGTGAAGTTGAAGAAAAGAACATTGTGAAGAAGAAAGGAGCCAACAAAGTCACCTGGTGTATGATTGGTTCGCGTCTTGATCTTATTGTTTGCTGCCAATAAATACACCTTTTATACTTATTACTTCGATTGAATATCCACTCGAACTTGTTGTATGTGGGCAGACTAGCAGAAACTGGCAGATAGTAATGTTGATGAGTCATATGAGATGGCAGAACGACCAGCTGGTTTTTAGTGCTTTTTAGATTTCTTGTACCAGACTCTAGGGAACATAAGGTCTCCTGTCTATGGGTGGAAGGAGAGATAAATTCAGCTGGTGAATCATACATACGTAAATTGATACCACGAATTCTGTAGTATGTTCTTTTCCCCGATATAGGAACAAGATTAATTGAGTTTTTTGAATCAGAGGACCACGCAAGTGTTTACAACTTTACAATGTTTACATACATCCTTCCTTTCCAAAATAAACTTGTTCAACTTGCACGGATCACAGAATTCGCATCCGTTGTAAGCGCACAATGTCAGGTAAAGTATAGAACCGCTACAACACCATGCCCTAAAAATGCGCACTGTGCGACGGCCAAGTAAGAGATCACCATAACTGCAATGCACACCAAGGTTTTTGCGGAGAACATTTCCACAAAACTTTAAAAAACTGGGAACTGGATTAAGGTTGTTAACTAGAGGGAGGTTCACTTAATTTCTGATTCTAAAACTGCAATACCGACGTCTTTTATACTCGATTCCCGAATTTCCAGATGGTTAGACCGAATGTTTTTATTGCGTTTTGTTAGCTTTTTTTTGTGTTCACAGATGCTTTGTGTTCCAACAAATCTACATCGAGCTAAGTAGTGCCTACATTGTGAGGAAAGGTTACAAAACCTTTACAGAAGAAAGGTTTCACTGAAAATGTCCCAATCTAAAATTATTATAAAAGATACACCTGTAACACCTGTTAGTTTCGATCACAGTTACATATGTATAACCGAGAAAAAACGGTACCAATGTATCTAATTTAGAAATACAATAAAATTTAATTGGGCGATTGATTGTGCTTAAACACAAATTGCCTATTCTAATTAGATATATTGGTACCTAACAGTAATAGGTAGGTATTAGGTAACTAACGAATAAAAATGATCCTATGGTTCGTAAAAATAACGGCCCACTCAAAATTGCCCGTCATTAATTCAACGTAGGTAATTATGCAGTTTGTCAAAATCATCAAGATCCCACTCCAAGATATAGTGAAACATCCGTTCTGGACCTCATGAACAAATTACCAAATGATCCACATCCCAGAATTACCAGATAACTCATTAGGCAGATTCATTAATTTAACATGGTTATCATTTAGGCAATAAAGAGTTAATTGTTTTGTTTACATCTTATTCCATCAGAAACCTAAAATTATTTTTAAACCCAATTTTCTGATAAGATAAAATTAGGAATTTAATTATGTTGACTTGATTAGGTCTTTATTTACATACATGTAATCTCGAATTGACATGTAAACTGTCAGTTCACCGCCATTCACGATCAGTTTTAACTGACAGTTCAAACTGTCAGTTAAAACTGATCGTGAATGGCTGGCCTTAAAGAGGAAACAACGGATAATCCAAAAAAGAAAAGAGCATCTAGATTCTAAACCTATCAGAAAAACGGAAGGAAATTTCACTAAGAAAAACGAGATGACAAAAACCTGGTGCCTTTTTTTATGAGTAAGTAGTCCCTGTTTCTCTGGAACATTTACCATGATGGTTCCCAAGAAATTATTATTATTTTTTTTTTCTTTCAGATTTTCCTAAAAATGTGAACAGGTCTCATCCATCTGCGTCAGAAGCCGGGGTTTTCCCAGAAAACCCAGAAGCATCACGTTCGCTTTATTAGTTCAGTAAATTAACTTCATCAAAGTCCCCCCTCCAATCTCTTTTTCCGCCAAAATAATTATCTTGAAGAAAAAACAAGTAAAACTCGAAGTAATTAAAAAATTCAAAGGAACATGAAAGGCGAGAGACTTAATATTAATACCACCAAAGTTTGTAAAAAAAATACTAATCCACCATGGCCACAAAGTTTTTTTTTTTTTGTGGGTGAACGACTCGAGGAGCCTAAATAGGCATCTCCCAGCCCCCCTGTATTTCCCCAGCCAGACTTTTTTGATCACCCTGTATATTATAGGACGAAAAGGTCTAACCTTTTCCATTTCCAATTCTATCAACGTTTTGTCCTAATGTTAGTTCGCATTATAATTCCAATCCTAAACAAATAGCTTTGTATAAACAAATAGCTTTCCTTTCAAATAGCTAAGGCACGTCCTCACGTTTCGCATTAGAAATTATTTTTGTTATTAACATTGTTTCGAAAAAAGGAAGAAAAGAAACTTACGGAATTTTTCTTCTTGTTCGATTTTAAAGACGCTCTTCTTTTAAACTGAAAAAGTTCTTCTAAGTTAGCTCCATGTTTAACTCGACAATGTTGAATGTTTGTTTCGATAGGGAATTTAACGTCAAATGTTTCATTTAGTTTGAATTGAAAATGTGTGAGAATGAGAACTGAGATGTGTTTTAGGAGGTAATACACATTACACATTAGTTCTGGACAATATTATTGGCCCTAAAACTCAATGTAGTGTTCTTTTCCATCATTTTTTTGATGACATCATATTTATTTAGCAGGTATACTTACGATACTCTCATGTGGATACTTCAAAACCATCCAAGTGCGAGTTCAATGGAGTTTCATTTCTCCAGAAGAAAGTAAAACAGGGGGTTTTTCGACCTATTTGTCCTACAAAATGGGTATTTTCTTTTTCTTAGAACGTACTCCGGGACACCAAAGTGGCGAATTGTGTTACCAAAAAGAGCCCCATTAAATATCATGACGATGGGAACAGTATTGTCGTGGCTAGATTACAACGTTATGGTTTAGCATAACATTTTTGCGGTCATTTGGAGCTTTGCTGATAATGTTTAGGCTATTTGTTTCCATGACAACCGTAATGGAATACAGGGAAGGATGGATTTGCATGGGGGAATGGATTAGAATGTGCCCCTGACGAAGTTGATCACTTCCTGTGTCCAACCTTGGCAGATAAATAATGACGTTAAATACTTCCGGAACAAAAGGATCTACAGGTGAGGTCTTTTTAGTGACGGGAGTTACAAATTTTGTATAAACAAATAGCTTTGTATAAACAAAACAAAACAATGATAGGTTTAGAATCTAGATGCTCTTTTCTTTTTTTGGACTATCCGGTGTTTCCTCTTTAACAGTTAAAATTTGAAGACTCAGGAAACAGTTTTCTAGAAAGCTAAGAGATACTTGTAGACACTATTGTTAGACGCACGAGGACAAGTCGACACAAACTTGTTAATCATAATATCCATCCTATGGGATGAGCTCAATAAAAACACTTGAACATGACGAATTTCCTGGTGAAATTCATGAACTCACACTCACGCAAGATAATTCAACCTCCCAAATAAACTTTAAGGGCGCTAATAATTTTCCTTTAATAGCTTCCCTTGAAGCAGTTGAAGTTGAAGCACTCATAAAAAATCTGTCGAGTAAATAATGCAATCTCAAGTCATTCGAGAATAAGAGTAGGAGGAGGAGGAGGAGATGTTTATTAAAAGGGTCTGGCTTCACAACTTTCGGAGGTTTTGGAGATTTCATTTCCCCGGGGATCAATTAAGCAAATTGTCCGCAAAGTTTTACAGCAAGTAAAGAACTCGTATCTTTTATAATAATTTTAGATTGGGACATTTTCAGTGAAACCTTTCTTCTGTAAAGGTTTTGTAACCTTTCCTCACAATGTAGGCACTACTTAGCTAATAGATTCCTCAAGTCCTCACACACAAACTTCACCTACCCTGAGAGGGACCGGCATAAGCCAGCAAGAAGCGATTACCCAGATGGGTACCCATCCGGATACAAACCACGAGTAACGTTGCTTAACTTCAGTGATCCATCGGAGCTGGTGCATTCAACGTACTACCTAAAGAACTCAGAGTTTTATCTCCTGCAGACGGTTCAATGCAGAACTCCATGCAAGTTATAAACCCCGTAGTTTTTGCCAGTTAGTAGTTTTTGTGAGCAAAGTTTGGCCATCCATATCTTTGACTTTACTGTGTACATATTGGGATTGTGCAGACTTTGGGGTTGGGGAGCTGCAAGATTGGGGTCACTTTGAACTTTTGGGAAATTTTGAATTGGTCTGGTAAACTTTACAACTTGTGAATAGAGTACAATAGATAAAATTAATAGTCACTGTTCTGATAGGTTTAGATAATAGTCACTGTTTATTCATTCATTTTAGTCTGGAGTTGTTCTAGATTCGTATGAGTTCCCATTTGGGATCAGCGGGTGCAAATGAGTTAAGCCATCTTTTAGCTTTTAGGTCTGTTTGCCCTTACGCCTAAGCCTTAGAGTGGGCTTTTTGTGTATGAGTCACTGTTTATTCATTCATTTTAGTCTGGAGTTGTTCTAGATTCGTATGAGTTCCCATTTGGGATCAGCGGGTGCAAATGAGTTAACCCATCTTTTAGGTCTGTTTGCCCTTACACCTAAGCCTTAGAGTGGGCTTTTTGTGTATAATCGAACGATAGTGAGGTCTATGTTTTCACTCGACAGTTTTGCATTTGGTTTAGATGTTTGACTGTTTGTTCCGCTATAACTCGCGATAGTCTGGTCTGATTTGGATCAAATTTGGCACAGGGGCTTAAAACATCAATACACTCAATCCTTGAGTATACGAGTATTTAATAGAGAAACCTAGTGGGTACCTTTTTGAAATCGGACCATCTTCGATCGTTCATTCCTCAACTAAACTCACTTCATGTTAACCTAGATGACTTTTATGGTTGAGCATTTGAGACAATGTGATTCGTGAATCATGAATACCCTGTCCTGGATTCTCATGAATCTTGTGTCCTGGATAGTCATGAATCTTGTGTCCTGGATTCATCATGTATCCTGGTTATGGTAATCTTGATACTTGATTCCTGCTTTGGAACTAGTTCCCTTTTATGGAGAATCACCACAGAGAGGGAAAACACAGTAATCATAATTTTCATACGCGGAATATCGTCAATGAAGAAATATAAGCGCCTTACTAGGAGAAGCAAAAACTTTTTCGAGTAAAGTCAGCATTTTTCAGAGTGATGTAGGAGGTGAGTCATTTTCTGGTCGTGAATGGCGATTATAAAAATTTTATATTTTTAACTGAAGATACTTGAACTGACAGTTAAAACTGATCGTGAATGGCTGGCCTAACAGTTAGAATTTGAAGACTCAGGAAACAGTTTTCTAGAAAGCCAAGAGATACTTGAAGACACTATTGTAGACGCACGAGGACAAGTCGATACAAGGTGGGTTGAAATGATAAACATATACTTCTTCACTATTTGTAAAATATTCTGGGTTTTATTTCATTTTCATTTTATGGACTAGTTTCGCCGGTGAAGGCATCTTCAGCGTTACAGAAAAATACACATAAAACGTAAAATAATACTTCTCTACCGGAAACCAAAATAATACAAAACCAATACCAAAATAATACTTCAACCCACCTAGTCAAGATGGACCTTCACAAAGTTGCAGAATCTTCAATCTATCAAGTCGACACAAACTTGTTAATCATAATATCCATCCTATGGGATGAGCTCAATAAAAACACTTGAACATGACGCATTTCCTGGTGAAATTCATGAACTCACACTCACGCAAGATAATTCAACCTCCCAGCCAAAAAATTCAACAAAAATTCAAAAATTCAGCTCCAAAAATTCAACTATTCAACAAAAATACAACAGAGTTTGACCGCCGTATGTATGAAGTCCAAAGATAAACTTTAGTTTAACTTGAAATGAAAATCTTGCCGAATTTCATGAAATCTAGCCAGTTATCTCAAGAAATGACATGAAATTGGCAACATTGTTCGTCTTTCATACATACGTCTTTCATACATACGACGGTGAGACTTTTACTTACAACTCTTTACAACTTCTAGCAACTGATTTATAGGAAACATACTGGAGAAATTCATTCCGAACATATTATTTTACATTTCTATTATATTCTCACGGGTAATTCGAGATGTTTGTTTTCATATTGTATCAATATGTTACTGAACGTTCTGTCGAGCTCGTAAAAATGGAAATGTCGCGTCGTTTACGATTAGCTATAAAACGAGAATGATTTCCATGTGTAATATGCCTGCGAAGTGATGTAACAAGTAACAACGTGTGATGTAATGAATTAGTTTGATGGAAGGGTGCTGAGTTGCTGACGGTTGTGGGGTATCTGCTTACTTCTCCTATTGCTTCATGGAAATTATGAAATTCGAGATTGACGGATGTCATTTTCTTTTTTCCTGGGTATTTAGAAAGGGGGCCGTCGCGTCGTTTCTGAGGTTGTTTTCTAGACGTTATACGTAGGTGTTTTTTTATTTTTGACATTTTATAGATTATGACTAATATATAGCTTCTCAAGTACGTGCGTATAACGGAAAAATTACAAAGGAGAAAGTGCTAATTAATCCAATCTCCAAAGGCTCTACAATGCGGCCCTTCTGCACTTGCTGAATACAAAACTACTATTTCAGAAAAATATCTCAAAAAGGTACATTGAAGGAATCCTGCAGAAAACTGCAAAGCAAGCACAAATCAACGAATAACCCAACTCAAACAATCACAAAACACAAAAACAATCTTCAATCAAATAAAATCCAAGACACACATCGGAAAGCTGTCTTGTCAATCGTCTTGTGCAAAATACACGTCACATATCTCAAGACTATAAAAACACTCAAAGTCAGTGAACTTTGGACTTGAGACGTGATGTGTTGACAAGTTCTCAAGATTGATGAATAAGGCAAAGACAACTCTTGTGTCATTAAAGTCCTGAGGAACGGTTCCTGATGCTTATCAAGTTTAGTCTGAAGGTATGTTAGATAGAGACTGTGAACTTTATGGTACAATAACTGAAGAGAAGGCTATTTCCTACATATGAAGTCTGACGACTATTAGAGCATACTTCAGAGTTAGATTTCTCATTGGATTCAGTCAGTCAATGAAAGACAACCACAAGAGTTCAGAGTTAGAACGTTGGACTTAAAATCCGGGAGTCTGGGGTTTGAATTAAAGTAGTGTCAAAGATTTAGTAGGTACCGTCACTTCGTGGTTAACATGTGTAAAAGTTAAAGACTCTACCTTTCTTCTTCTGGAAGATAATTTGATGTAAGCAGTTCAAGTTCTTTTGAAGATCAATTTTAAATGAAATACACTTCCTCCTTCAGTCCTTCCTTTACCTATCAGAATATGCAGAATTCAGCACATTTGATGCCTTTTAAGAACGATCACTGGTTTAATCGGTCTCAATACTTCGTACTTCATCTATTAGGATAAGGAATATAAAGATATATATAAAAATGACGTTAGAACAAAGGTAATATGAACTGTCACTTAAGAATCTTCTCATTGAGATGAATCTTTCCTAAACCTCTATGCAAAACACACTTAAGAATCTTCGAAATCCTCCGTGCAGAATATAAAACATGTTGCGAGTTTTCCTCAGCATTAAAATTCCTTCTCCAAACCTCACAGACCGCAGCTTTTTCAGCAAAGCTCATTAAAAATGTCTTGATGCCTTTTAAGAACGATCACTGGTTTAATCGGTCTCAATACTTCGTACTTCATCTATTAGGATAAGGAATATAAAGATATATATGTATATTGAAAAAAAAAATGACGTTAGAACAAAGGTATTTATGATAAAAGACCAAAGGAATTCCAACTTCAAGCCACGAGAAGAAAAGTCAAAGAACTTTGCACTGCAGAATTGCAAGAACAGAACGTGATAGTGGTAACCTTCTAACAGTACTAAATACCAAAACCAGCAATATAGTATCTACCTATCTACTCATATACCAAAACCAGCAACAGTAATACTCCTAACACCAGCTTTGGTACTAACACTATACCAGCTAATTTGAGTTGAAGTTGTAGTTGTAGTGCGCCTTATGTGACCATGGTCTGCGGGTTTTGAATTCAGAATGAATTGGAAATTTTTGAAGAAGTCCTCAGAAAACGACATGAGCAGTGTCTCCACTCTCCACACTATGGTCGAAAGAAGTCCACACCATACGTACATACATGGGTATTTCCACCTAAATCCTTCGACCTTAACCTACTTCATAGAGGTTTCAGGGCGTTGTCGACTGACTTTAGTCGACTGTTGTCGCACCTTTATGGCGCAGTCAAAATTCACACAGGGAGTACTTTTAGCAGCAGCTTGTATACCAGTACCTTGTATACCAGCAGAATGAAGCAGAGTTATGACTGTTATGAGTTAATGAAGAAGTAACATTTATGATTTCATTATCACGATGATAAGGGGGTGTACAGTGCACCCTCTTCAAAATATCTCTCAATATTGAATCTTAATTGATTTGAAGCTTCCTACCCCTACCTATCGAATCCTCCCCCCTAAATCCACCTGATTATTCGTGAAAAATTCCCTTTCTTCAACCTTCTACACTCTGTCATTTAGATACCAATTTAGAGGGTAAATAATGGGTAGGTAACAAAATCCTTGAAAAAATAATAATAATAATAATACTTTCACAATTCAAAATACTTACCTACATAATACCTACCTAATGAAAAAAAGAAAAGAAAAATGCAATGGGAACTGAATGCTATTTTTTCCACAAAGAAATTCTCCTATGCTCAAGAGATCTGAGTTTTCTTTTGAATACGTTCCTACTTATTGCTATTCCCATAGACTGAAGAATATTGCACTAAACAGACAGATATTAATTTTCCATATTGCTTTCAAATACAGGGTGGTCTTGTGAAAAGCCAAGTTCCTTTCATTTAGGTATTTTGAAGATTTTTATTTTAATTTGATTTAGACACTTTATGTACTGATGGTAGACGGGATCGGCCTCTTAATCAGCCCCGGGGGATTGCTTTTGTGCTGACATTGGGTTTTGGCTACAAAATTTATAACTCAAAAACAAAATTGGACAAGGAGGAAGAAGGGGTGATGGGCTATATAAGGGGAGGGGGAGATAAAGAGGGGTGGGGGGCCTAGACACGTGGTCTCAGATTACAGGGGGGCCTAGTAATGTATAATTTGTGCGGTGAAATGTTAAGCTATACATTACCTTAAGCTTAAGGCAAGGGGGACAAGCCGTACATTAACCTTAAGGCACGAACTTGGACATAGAAGATAAACTGATAAACCATCTCTCTTCTGAGACATACTTTGTTTATATCCCCCAAAATTTTCATAAAAAAGACCATCTCTTTGGATCTTTGCTAGGTATTTAAGCGAAAGCGAAGCACAGGCCTAAAGAGACAGTTTAGGGAAGTCACGCACTCTCCGACTGTCTGACAGACCTATATGTTTGTCTCACCCAGGTCTGTAAGCCAGCCAGAGAGTGTATGGCCGCCCTAAAGGATGATTGATATGAAAGGTGTATTGAATATTGTCAGGCAGAGAGAGCTTCTTCTTATTCACATTGTGAGAAGAACTTCAGTAACCCTATTTAGACTACCCATTACAAAAATGTTACAATAACAACTGTGTTTAACATACGTACCTACCTATAGAACGCTAGTAATGCAAAGTTTAATGGATGAAAATTACTGTTTCGTATTACTTTGATAACTGATAATGACCTTGATAAGGCTGATAACGGAGTAATAAATAGAAAATACGTGCACTTTCCTCTCTTTTCGTGCGTAATTTTCTAAAATTACACCTATTAGCTTGGCAGGTACCTACCTAATGAAGATCTTCTTGATTATGTCGCAAGTTGCATTGCAATCATTAACACGCATAAAACAGGTAATGTTAAAATGTTTGATATCTTGAAATTTTCCTGAAATTGTTGAAGAAATACCTGATGCAGACAGACTAGACTTATTACAGTTATTACAACATAACACCATTGTTAAAACTGACGAAATTTCCATCTTCATATACTCATTTCACTAGTTGTATTTCACTAATTTTTGTCAAAATTGTTTCTCAGTTCATTTATGGATGATCCAAAGCTACTCCTTTTTATCAATTTTTTATTAATCCCAAAAATATCCGGCGCGTTTACCAATTTAGTCCCTTTCATTTTATTTCAACTCAATGAAGCATGAAACTTTGAAAAACAAATTACAATGTTTAATTAAATAATACTGTTTGGGGGGGGCCTCTGTTGTGCCTATTTAGGCTCCTCGAGTCGTTCACCCACAAAAAAAAAAAAACTTTGTGGCCATGGTGGATTAGTATTTTTTTTACAAACTTTGGTGGTATTAATATTAAGTCTCTCGCCTTTCATGTTCCTTTGAATTTTTTAATTACTTCGAGTTTTACTTGTTTTTTCTTCAAGATAATTATTTTGGCGGAAAAAGAGATTGGAGGGGGGACTTTGATGAAGTTAATTTACTGAACTAATAAAGCGAACGTGATGCTTCTGGGTTTTCTGGGAAAATGCGGCATAAAGTATTTGACTGGCGGCTTCTGACGCAGATGGATGAGACCTGTTCACATTTTTTAAAAGGAAAATCTGAAAGAAAAAAAAAATAATTTCTAGGGAAACATCA